>NC_047122.1:36151127-36436992 GCF_902500255.1 Thalassophryne amazonica
CCATGCCCTAATATCTATCTGTGGAGCAAATGTGGTGAGAATCCATAAAATAGTTTTGATGTAATCCTTCAAGGCCTATATAAAGTGAAATCTGGATCCTGAATCTGGATCTGGATCTAGATCATCTCCAAAATTCAGTGGAGTCTTCCATGCCCTAATTATCTGTGGTGCAAATTTGATGAGAATCCATGAAGTAGTTTTGACATAATCCTTCTAAACCTATATAAAGTAAAATGGGGATCCAAGATCCGGATCTGGATCTGGAGCACCTCCAAAATTTAATGGAGTCGTCCATGCCCTAATATCCATCTGTGGTGAAAATTTTGTCAAAACCTGTGCAGTAGTTGTTTTTATTATGTCCTTGACAGATGTAAGAAAAAGAAAAAGAACATCAAATTAGGGAAAGAAGACTACGTAGTTCCTTTTTATTATTACAATGTCTATTGTGAACTGGCAGCCTCAGCAAACTAAAACATGATTAAGTTGCGGTAGCACATCAAGGCCAACCAGAAAACATTTTGTCCAGGTGTTCTCATCCCCACTGCGGTTTTGGGGAAGTGATTCGGCCACCTGTCAGCACTTGAACCATGTATGTCTTTCCTGTACAGATTTCCTCTGCACTAACCTGTTGCTGAGAGATCCCTCCCTCAGTTTAATGGAACTCCTGTGAGTCATTCTGCTGCATGACTACATCTCTCTTTGGTGGTTTTTAGATTCACACTTTCTGCCCTTTCATTACTAATCAAGCAAG
The DNA here is from genome assembly GCF_902500255.1 of Thalassophryne amazonica. Lineage (NCBI taxonomy): Eukaryota > Metazoa > Chordata > Actinopteri > Batrachoidiformes > Batrachoididae > Thalassophryne > Thalassophryne amazonica. The sequence goes on from NC_047122.1 coordinate 36,151,879, forward strand.
GCCCTTTCATGGCAATGAGTAGGAGCATTCGGCATCTGTTATCTTGTCATTCTTGTCTAAAGCAGCGGACAGCAGGGAAGCCTCCTTTGGATTAAAGAGGGCTTTGTGTTCTTGGCACAAACTGAATCAACACAAACCAGTGTGAAAGATTTCCCTGCACACAACAGCCTCTTGTTACATTTAGGTAGTTGGATAGTTAGCTAACTAGTGAGGAGGATAACCCAAAGGGGCAAACATGTTTTCATTGAATTTTGGTATGGATCTGGATCACCTGGTCTCACGGCAAGTCGTGATTCAGCAGCACGAAATATACATTAATCTATTGGTTCGTGATATTGTGACGAAAAGCGCCTCATTTTCATCATGGCAGCATGAATTCATTCTAATTCATTCCATGATGGCTGCACGAAATTAAAAGTGAACCGGGTTAGGGTGTGGGGAAGGAGTAGTATTAGGTTATGGTTAAGGTTAGGGTTGGGGTAGGAGTAGGGTTAGGAATAATGAGTTTAAAAAAAAAAAATCACAAAAATTTGACTAATTTTATGACATGAGACTGGGCTGGGGAATCATGTCTTTGATCTTGATTAATTTGCTCTTGTACTCTGGATTACCAATTAGTTTGGCAGACAGGATCAAAGTATATGATCTGTCCCTTGATCCCTATTTCTTTGATTCTGTACTGAGGTCAAATTGACAGATGGCAACAAAAGCATAGCCTCCTTGGCAAGGGTCGAAGAGTAAAGATCAGGATCGAAAAGGAGTGATCACGATCAAAGCTCAAAGCAATCAGTTATACGTTCATGACCATCAATAAATGATCAGGATTAAAGGCCAAGATCAGAGTTCAGCAATTAGGATCTCAGAGTACAAGTAACTGATCAGGTCATCAGGATCTAAGGTCGTGACCAAGATAAGCTATCAGGATCAAAGCTTGGTGATCAGGATCAAAGTTCACCAATCCGGGTCTATGTTCAAGACCCAAGCGAAGAGATTAAGATGAAAGTTCAGCAATCAAGATCAAAGTTTATGACCAATGATAAATGATCGGGACCAAGGATACTGATAAAAGTCACCTGGTAGTCAGGATCAATGTTCAGCAATCAGAATCAGAATCAAAATCTGAATCAGATTTATTGCCAAGTAGGTTCTCACATACAAGGAATTTGATCTGGTGTTACTGGTGTTTGGTGTTAATGATTATTGGTGCATAAACAACAATAATAAAAGAAAGGACAAAATACTTCTGTAGGAAGTAGAGTCAAATAGTCAAATAGGCAAGACTATGTTCACTGTTAAATAAATATAACATGATGGGATATGGGAGTGCAGGTGTACAGTACCTTTCAGTGTAGGGATGACCAATCTGTAGTTTGTGGAAGTGGGAGGGGGAAGCAGGGTAAAAGGGGGTCTCTGGCATTATTTATTAGTCTAGCTGCAGTTACCAAAGACGAGTGATCAGGATAATTGTTGCAGGTCAATAATCACCTTTTCTTAAATTGAAGAATTAAAAAGAAAGACAAAAAGAAAATGTCAACATGTAAAGAGAGGACTGTTGGATCTTGGCAGATGTATACACTCTCTAAATGCACTTCTAGCTTCTATCTATATTACAATGGCCAAGTGGCCTCTGTGTGCATGTGTGTGTGTGTGTGTGTGTGTGTGTGTGTGTGTGTGTGTGTGTGTGTGTGTGTGTGTGTGTGTGTGTGTGTGTGTGTGTGTGTGTGTGTGTGTGTGTGTGTGTGTGTGTGTGTGTGTGTGTGTGTATGGCTTCGATCATGCAAAAAGCCGGGAGAGCTGAAATTTGCCATTTGGTATGCTCATGTATTTTGGGTCAAGGATGAACGCTGTGAAAAAAGAAAGTTGATCAGACAAATATTTTTGGAGAAATTAGCAATGTTAGCTCACCAATAAACAATGGGCATTGCGCTGCAATGCACCACGGGAGTTCCGGGTTTTGAGGTTTTAAATGTTATTGTGGTTCATGTTAGTTTAACAGTGTTGTTAGTGTTATTTATTAATTGTTTTTTGTAGCTCAGTTGGTTTCATCAGTTTAGTTATGTCTCATGTTGCTGTTACCATGATTGAGAAGTGTTGTGCTTTTAATGACTTCTGCCACTGACGTTTGCCATTTGGTATGCTTATGTACTTTGTGTCAAGGATGAATGCTGTGAAAGCGGAACAATGAATGTTGCTAACTACTTTTTGGACTCACATGCCATTCCAGCAGGAGGAGGTAAATCATCTTTATATTAAAAGCATGTGTGTGTGTGATTTCATTTAGTAAGTTCAATGCAAGTACATAATATAATTGTAAATATGTTAAAATTACATGGATGACACAAGAAAGTGAAAACACTTATGTCCATTGTGGTCCATTTCAAAATTAAATGATAAAATAGAATTAAAAATAAAATATAATAATAATAATAATAATAATAATAATAATAATAATAATAATAATAATAATAATAATAATAATAGTATGTGTATGATAACCTAAACAATTTATAAATACATTATGACAGAAAATTAACATTTAAAAAAATTACATAATTAACAGGAAATAAAAGGGTTGAGTGCCTCTTCTAAAAACTGTTGAAGTCTGAGGTTCTAAAAACATTAAGGACTCACACGGCATTCCAACTCATTATGCAAGCTTTGTTTGATTTTTTAGCACCCTTGAAAAATGTCAGCTACACATTTTATAAGCACTACCCCATCTAGAGCCTGTGGATCCCCATGGACAACATGCTAGTTCTCTTTTATTGTTTTTAAAATGAGGAAAACATTTTCACCAGAACTGCTGCTTCAGTACGACCAGGTAAACTAATGTCTGCTTTTAAGGAAAAGTCAGGGGGTTTGGCTGAACTCCGCTGGATGTTGCATTAGAGAAAATCAATTCCCTGCCTCAGCTCAAATGGCAGCATTTCAGGCCTTTTCTTTTCTGCAGCCACATCGACTGTCAAAACAATTTCTCAGCCACCTATGATGTTCAGCAATTGAAGCGACCAACAGGATTTGGTGACAGTGGCAGAGTTTATGAACAGCTGATGAGCACTCGGTGATATCGATTATAGAAGTGAGACCTCATCTGAGAATCTTAGAAACTGAGCAAAAATGCACCAACTTTACACCTTTAACATGCCTCTAATGCTTACAAGCTTGAAGAAATGGTGCATCATGCAACTTTTTGTCTATTTGCAAGCAACAATCACAGCTTCATCATGGAGTAAAGTGGCAAGGATTTTAATACAACGAAAATATGAGACTACATTTTGCCATCTGGCAAACTGCAACTGAAATTTCATGTTTGTTTGTTTTTTTAAGTGATCATCAGCAACTGTCTTTGTATTTATATTTTAATGGCCAGGTGACCTCTGCGTGCATGCGTGCGTGCGTGCGTGCGTGCGTGCAACTGGGGACAGCTGACATTTGCTGTTTGGTATGCTTATGTATTTTGGGTAAAAAATGAACACTACAAAAACAGAAAGTTGATAGGATAAATATTTTTTTGAGAAATTAGCTAATTTAACTAACCAGTAAGCAATGGATATTGTGCTGCAATGCACCATGGGAGTTCTGGGTTTTGGGGTTTTAAATGCCGCTCGCACCTGTGGTCGCAGGGTCTCTGGTGCCTGTCATAGTGGCAATCCCCGAACCCGGTGGTGGAAGTAAGGGACGCCATCAAGCGGAAGAAGGAGTCCTACTTGTCTTTGTTGGCAGGTGGGACTCAGGAGGCAGCTGACAGGTACCGGCAGGCCAAGTGTGCTGCAGCCTGTGTGGTCACAGAGGCAAAAACTCGGGTCTGGGAGGAGTTCGGGGAAGCCATGGAGGAGGACTATCGGTCGGCCTTGAAAAAAATTCTGGCAAACCAAATCCAATGCCTTTGGAGGCGGAAGCAGCTCTCCACCCGCACTGTCTACAGTGCGGGTGGGGAGCTGTTGACCCTGACTGGGGATGTTGTCGGGTGGTGGAAGGAATACTTCAAGGATCTCCTCAATCCCATCGTCACGTCTTCCGAAGAGGAAGCAGAGACTGGAGAGTCAGAGGCGGACTCATCTATCATCCAAGCCGAAGTCACCAAGGTGGTCAGAAAGCTCCTCAGTGGCAAGGCCCCTGGGGTGGATGAAATCCGTCCGGAGTACCTTAAGTCTCTGTTGTGTGGGCCGCCAGAAGAGGAGGTACTGCTGGCCCACCACCAGAGGGCGCCCTGCCTGAAGTGTGGGCTTCAGGCACGAGAGGGCGCTGCCGCCCCACAAGAGCGGCCAGAGTGACAGCTGTCACTCATCGGCTATGACAGCTGTCACCAATCATCTGCTCCTCACCCCTAATAAAAGCAGGACGACACCTCCACCACATCGCCGAGATATTGTTCTACCACGGAGGTAACGTTCTCAGCCTGAGTATTACTAACGTTGTTTCAGTGAATACGTTGTTGCAGCTGTTTTCCTGAAGAACCGGCGTATGCCGCGACTGCTCCGCCTTGCATCCCGCCAGTTAAGTAATTGACAGTAGCTGCATGAGTGTAGATGAGAGGTGGAGGTGGAATAACCACCATACTTGTTACGAGGTGTACACACACCCACACCTGACTGTTTTTGGCTCTTCGCCAGCAGTACCAGATCCGACACGCGGAGACGGTGGCCACCTGGGGAATTCGGAACTTGGCGGCTCCAGTATTCTCCTGGTTTGGTGGCGGAGGAAATCATGTGGTTCCGGTTCTTCTCCAGATGGACGTCTCCTATCGTCGAGCCTGCCCACACGACACCTTGATTGATTGACTCTGTATTCATTCTATAATCTGCTGTGTGTAGTTGTGGCATTCACAACAGTAAAGTGTTCATATTTGACTTCTTCTATTGTCCGTTCATTTGCGCCCCCTGTTGTGGGTCCGTGTCACTACACTTTCACAACAGTCTCTGGATGTTGTGGGACTGTCTTGGTTGACACATCTCTGCAACATCGCATGGCGGTCGGGGACAGTGCCTCTGGACTAGCAGACCGGGGTGGTGGTCCCTCTGTTTAAGAAGGGGGACCGGAGGGTGTGTTCCAACTACAGGGGGATCACACTCTTCAGCCTCCCCGGTAAGGTCTATTCCAGAGTACTGGAGAGGAGAATTAAACCGATAGTCGAACCTCAGATTCAGGAGGAGCAGTGTGGTTTTCGTCCTGGTCGTGGCACACTGGACCAGCTCTACACCCTCCATCGGGTGCTCGAGGGTTCATGGGAGTTCGCCCAACCAGTCCACATGTGTTTTATGGATCTGGAGAAGCCGTTCGACCATGTCCCTTGAGGCACCCTGTGGGGGGTGCTCCGGGAGTACGGGGTCCGGGGTCCTTTGTTAAGGGCTATCCAGTCACTGTACGACCTCAGCAGGAGCTTGGTTCACGTTGCCGGTAGTAAGTCAAGCCTGTTTCCAGTGCACGTCGGCCTCCGCCAGGGCTGACCTTTGTCACCGGTTCTGTTCATTACCTTTATGGACAGAATTTCTAGGCGCAGTCAGGGTGTAGAGGGGGTCTGGTTTGGGAACCACAGAATCTTGAACCTAAACAATTTATAAATACATTAAGACAGTAAATTAACATTAAAAATTACGTAATTAACAGGAAATAAAAGGGTTGCGTTCTTCTAAAAACTGTTGAAGTCCAAGGTCAAAGGTTCTAAAAGCATTCTGGACTCACACCCCATTCCAATGAAGAGAAACTTTGTACAATTAATTACCACCCTTGAAAAATGTCAGCTATCTATTTTATAAACACTACCAACTCTTGAATCCATGGATCCTCACAGGCAACATGCTATTTACAGTATATTGTATCAGGCAATCTGCCAACAAAGACACAATTTTTTGAGGAAAATGTCTGAACGGCTGGAGCAGCGCTGCATCAATTTTTTCCAGAAACTGTGAGAGACAGCCAGGTGGACGCCATTCGGAAAATTCAGATGGCTTTCAGGGACGATTTTATGGGCATCACACAGATTAAGGAGTGGTACAGCCAGTTTAAAGACAGTGCCCAATGGTAGAGGGCGCGCCGCAGTCCGAGCGGCGATCGATAGGCTGAAACGACCAGATCATTTCCAAACTGAATGCTGTGTTGACTACCAGAGAAATGGCAGAAAAGGTGGACATAGCACTTTCCCGGCACATTCCACTGTTAAAGGAGATTTTGTCATGAAAACAGGAGCGGAGGAATTTGCCACGGAGCCGCTAATGGCGCGGAACAAAAGCACCTCCGTGTTGGTCTCACAGGACATGTTGTGACATGCTCAGGTCTTCGACAATTTCTCGGATACTCACTCGACTGAAAAGCCACCCAAAGCCGTCTGAATCTTCCGAATGGTAGAAGAGCTGGGCATGTCCCGTGAGACTTCCAACACGGAGGTGCTTTTTGTTCTGCGCCATTAGCGGCTCTGTCCTGACGCGCGAATACCACCGCACGTCTTTCATTACAAAATCTCCTGTAACAGTGTAATGTGCCGAAAAAGTGCTATGTCCACCTCTCTTGCCATTTCTCTGGTAGTCAGATGACGTCCCGGATCAACACAGCCTTCACTTTGGAAATGATCTGGTCGTTTCAGCCTGTCAATGGTCGCTCGGAGCGCGGCACGCCCACCGTCATTGTGCGCCGTCTTTAAACCAGCTGTACCACTCCTTAATCTGTGTGATGCCCATAAAATCATCCCTGAAAGCCATCTGAATTTTCCGAATGGTTTCCACCTGGCTGTCTCTCACAGTTTCTGGAAAAATTTGATGCAGCGCTGCTCCAGCCGTTCAGACATTTTCCTCACAATGAAAATCCGACGAGGGGGGAGGACCAGTGCTCACTCAAAGCGTGCTCACAGGCGAATGACGCAACCGACAGCCGTGAAAAAACTCACGCATGCGCACAAAGGTTCAAGCTTGGCTGATGCAATCACATGTGATTCAAATCCATAAGGTTATTGCAAAAAATAAAAAGGTCTGATACTTTTCTAACAGACCTCGTATTGCTTTTGTTTTTAAAATTTTGAAAACAAGATTTGCAACTTGATATTTTTAAAATAAATTGAAGATAACTTCATATTTTTGTTGTAATACTGATTTTTAAGCATTTTAAATATGGCCCACTGAATAGGAAAAATTAATGGAGCATTTTAACAAAATGCGAGGGCACTTAAAACTCTTGTAGAAAATTGTGTAGCCAAAAATGTCTGTTGTAATTACAAACTCAATAAAGCTGTTCTGCATGCCTGCAAACACCCACATGGCATTTTGTTTTTGTCCTTTGTTTTGTGCTGCTTTCAGTGGTTTCTAAGATGTCTGGGCAGAACATTTCATACATCCATTCATTCGACATTTATTTATAGTCATACAATGGCAGGCATTTAATCTATTTAAAACTAGGTTCTAATAACATCTGTGTTTACAAATACTAAAAATATCTATAAACAAATATAGCTGCTACAAAAAATAAAATTGCCTGAAGGTGGCAAGGATGAATTTTCCTGTAAACTCTGCAACCTGACAGAATGGGCTCAATTTGAATTTAAAGCCAATAAAATCTCATTTCAAACCTTGCTGCAACTGATTCCATCTGAGGGAAACAAACTTGTCAAATTGTAGTACATCGTTCCTGTTTTATTCTGAGCTGTGATTTAAGACTGAACTGAGTGCTGTGTGTTTTTCAACGTATCGTTCTGGGAGCGACTGATCGACGACGTATGCGCACGGAGGACAATGACACGACGACACTGTGTGCCAGTATTCACGATTCATAACAACCCACAGCCTCTTTCGGAGTCCGCGGCTGTCGGATGTTTCATTGGTGGACACCAGCATCCTGCAGCCCGTGAGAGGCCCCAGCTGGGACCGGAGTTCAGCAGAGGTTGCTATTAGCCTGCGGCTCGGTGGAGGCCTCCAGCCAGGGCCAGAGCTCGACATCAGCCCGCAGTTCGTGAGAAGTTCCAGCCAGGACCACTTTGTCGGTGGGCGCCAACGGCCCGCAGCTTGTTGAAGGCCCCTGCCAGGACGGCGACCCGTCGAGGGCCTCAGCCAGGACCAGCGTTGATGGTGGTCGCCATTAGATTAGCCTAGCCTAGCCTGCAGAAGCAGGCCTTCAGCTTAAGCCAGAGGAGGGAGTAGCAAGATGGCTACCAAGGAACCATACAGTTTCGCAGATACTGTGCATGCACCTCACAAACTGTTGAAATCCATTAAAAATCCAACAATCCCTAACAGAATATGGATTTTGGGGGTCATCTTAGCAATTTTTCTGTTTTTTTTTTTTTTTTTATCAATGCGGGGTCAGTTTACAGACATAAACTCATACTGGCCTTCTTTATGTACAAGAAGTCATTATCTCCTGCATTCAGCTTTGCTTGACTATGGACCTGAAAAGATTCCGTCGAAGCCAGCCAAGTCAAAACCTGTAAGTGCTTCTACAAACTTGCTTTACTTGGCTGTTATAGTACTGCTGGCGGGGGATGTTGAGATCAACCCTGGACCGGAGTCACAACTGTCTAGGCTTGATCTCGGTGTGCAGTTAGCCAGAAATTTACAGCCATTTCAAACATTCCACTTTCCAGCAGTGCAGTTCCCACTGGCTGCTCCGTGGGTGCCGAGACTGTTGCTGGAACTGCCCGGCCTGTTACAACTCGCTTTGATGGCGCAGATTGGGTGTGCGCCAGTTTTACAGCGCGTGTGGACCAGACCCCAAAACATCTACGTGCAGAAATCCAGTATTCAAGAAGCATAGGCGTTCAAAATTGTTTACTACTCTGAACCACGCCTGGATTATGAGGGATCCAAGTTCTAAGAAAACTGGCATGCTCGGAGGTCACTTAAATGTGCGCAGTATGGTATCAAAACGCGAACAATTAGAATATTTAATGTGTGATTCAAATCTTGATTTTTTTTTGGTTTATCAGAAACATGGCTTACTAGTGGCTCGCCAGATTCAGCGGTACTGATACCAGGCTATAATATTTTTAGAAAAGACAGAGATCAAGGAAAAGGGGGTGGGGTACGGCTATATGTCAGGAGTAAATTTAAATGTAATCAAATGGTATGGCCCAATAAGATGACACTAGAATGCATTGGAGTAAACATTTCTCTTTCTGTGGAAATGTCACTGACTGTAATCTGTCTCTACCGTAAACCATCTTCCACAAACGAGTTTTATGATCAATTGCAGGATTTACTTAAAACATGTGATCATAAAAAAGAAATCATATTAGGAGACTTCAGTGTCAATTGGAATGACAAAAAAGACAGGAAAATCTGAAATTAATTACTGATCAATTTAATTTTACACAATTAATTGAGAATCCGACCAGAATTACAAATCGTTCAGAATCCCGAATTGACTTGCTTTTCTCAAATAGGCCTGAAAGGATCACTAAAACATATAATTTATTAACTGGTCTCTCAGACCATAATGTTATTCTTTGTACAAGAAAATTAACTAAGCAACATTTTGAGCATTCATACTCCAATCATGTTAGGAAACAAATGTCTAAATTTATACCAAAGAATCAACAGCAAAACTTGGGAAAAGCATTAAAAGATCTCACTTGGGAAAGTGTAACCTTATGTGACAATATTGAAATATGCTCTGATATATTTCTTAACAAAATTCAAAATGAATGTAGTTCTTTTACAAAAAACATGAATTATAGGGAAAAAAAAAAATCTTACTCTGTCCCATTGGTAGATTCAAATTGTATAAATTTAATGAAAAAAAGAGACCAGTTATTGAAAAAATCCAGGTTGACAACAGACAGACAGAAATATACTTCAATGCGAAATAGAGTAATATCAGAAATGCGAAGAGCAAAAGCAAATTTTATATCACAATAATGCAAAACGCAAACGGAAATGGAAAACAAATATGGCAGAATATTAACAAACTTTTAGTGAGGCAGAAAAAGAAAGATGCAAATGATTTGGAATTGAAAATTAATAACCAGCTTGTAAATGATCCTACGATCTTAGCAAAAGAGCTGAATTTATCATTTCTATGCTCTGTTGAAGAGATGGCAGCAAGTTTCAAATCGCCTGCAATAACCTACAACATTCCAGTACACAGTCAAACTTTTAATATAGAACCAATATCAGAGGTTGAAACTTTAAAGATTATAAATGCCATGAAGGAGTCCAAAGCTAAAGACCATCATGGCTTTGATGTTGGATTCCTAAAAACACATAAAATGGCTCTAGCACATCCAGTTATGCATTTAATAAATTTGTCAGTTGAGCATCCGATTGTACCACAGATATGGAATATGGCCACAGTTACCCCAATTTTTAAGGGGGGTGACAAAAATAATATTAATAACTACAGACCAATTAGCATACTGTCAGTCTTTTCTAAAGTCCTTGAAAAGTGGGTTGCCAAGCAATTGATTCAACATCTACAAAGTGGTCAAACTACTCTGCATCCCCTGCAATTTGGTTTTCGTACCTACCATTCAACTGAGACTGCCATAACAATGTTCATGGAAAAAGTGAAAAATCTTTTGGATAAAAACAATTGTGTAGGAGCAGTTTTCTTAGATTTGCATAAAGCATTTGATCTAGTGAATCATATTTTATTATTAAAGTTGCAATCTTTTAATTTTTCTGAGCATGCCATAAAATGGATGGAATCTTATTCATCAAATAGAAAACAAGCCACCGTGGTTAATGGTATTAAATCCCCCGACTTAGATTGTGCACGAGGAGTCCCCCAAGTTCTATCTTGGGGCCCATTTTATTTTCATTATTCATTAATGACCTACCAAGTGTTTGTGAGGATGTGGACATACAACTTTACGCTGATGATGCGGTAATCTACACAAGTGCAAGATCACCTGAGGCAGCAGCTCAAACTCTTACATCAGCCCTAAAGTATATTTCAAATTGGCTTAACGGATCATGTCTGAAATTAAACATACAGAAAACTGTCTGTATGTATTTTTCAAAAAAGGCTTCCAATATTGAGCACTCCAATGTGTACTTCAGAGATGATGAACTGCAGTTAGTTAAAGAATTCAAATATTTGGGAGTGTTGCTGGACTCGACACTCTCCTTTAAAAATCATATTAAAATGATAACTAAAATAATCAAATACAATGTGTTTAACTTCAACCAAATAAGGAGGTCAATGACAGATCAAGCGGCTATGATGTTCTTGCACTGTATGATTTTTTCTCATGTAGGTTACTTCATAACCAGCTGGTCTCTCACAGGTGTGACAATTTTAAAACCGATTGAAAGGCTTCTCTTTATAAAAGAGCACTGAAAATTTTAGATAAAAGACCATTTTCATATCATCACTGCAAAATTTTAACAAAGTATAACTTATTTCGTTTTGAAAATTTTATAAAATTTAAAAATGCTTGTCTAATATATAAAATTTTACATGGGTTGGCTCCTCCACCTCTTGCAAATTATATTAAATATAGAACAGTTGGTCCGAGGGTCACCAGGGCTATGAGTAGAGGGGACTGTGAAGTGTTCTGTCCTACAAAGGCAGTGTCCAATGGAACGCTTTGCCAACTACAGTGAGAGAGGCTCCAAGCTTTAAAGCCTTCAAAAGTCACTTAAAGGAGTGGCTCAAATCAAATAAAAAATGTGAGCATTATGAACTCAATTGTAGAAACTAAGAAGAACTGTAGGGAATGTGCAATGCACCACAGCACTTTATAAATTAGTTATGGTTTTTAAAATATATAAATGTATGAAATTAGACTTGCAGTTTTAATTAACTTATTCTAATTGAATTGTACATGTAGTTTTTTTTTGTTGTTGTTTTTTAACTGTGTGTCCTCCTTTGACTGAATTTGTGTAAGCTAACCTTCATGCTCAGATCATGTCAGTGTCCTTTTGTTTCCTGTCTTTTGTCTAGTCAGTCTAGTCTGTTGTAGTAGTTGGTGACCCCTATGTAATGTAGTCTGTTGTATTGTAAGCTCCTGTGATGTTTGTGTGTTTTTACTGTAAATTATTTAATCCTTATAGTCTGTCAGGGACTATAGATGGAAATTAGCCCATGGCTATAATCTGACATATTTACACTTTATGTGTTCATTAATATGTGTTGTCCCTTTTAAATAAATAAATGAAATGAAAATGAATGAGTCTTCTTCTTCTACTACTATTACTACTACTACTACTACTACTACTACTACTACTACTACTACTACTACTACTACTACTACTACTACTTTTGCTATATATCCTCCTTTACCACAACCACAAACTTCCTCTTTGACCTCATTCTTCTTCTTCTCCTGGGTGGCTCCATCCTCAGTATCCTTCTCTAGATATACCCCACATATCTCCACTGCATATGCTCAATCTCAGTCTCAAACCTCTGTTCTGGAACATACTATTCGTAGTTCAGTCAGTCATCATCACTCCCAAGAAAAATTATAGCATCTGCAGCTCTGCCACCTCCAGCTCCACCTCCTGTGTTTTTGTCATTGCTACGACTTTTAAACCATGCAACAAATCTGGACTCATTATCGTCTTTCAATCTTTCCCTTTCACTCTTGCAGACTTCCTTCTATCACAAAAGGCTCCTGTCACCCCTCCATCCCCCCTACCCTGATGGCACTCTCTTATTCACCTCTCTACCACATTGTACATTACTCTGTACAGTTAATAAAGTATTCAAATTCATCTCCCACCTCTATTCATTCTAACTGCACCATTCCACTGTGCTCCCTCTCATTGATGCAAATGTACGAGGTCTGTCAATAAAGTATAGGTCCTTTTTATTTTTTTCAAAAACTATATGGATTTCATTCATATGTTTTTACGTCAGACATGCTTGAACCCTCGTGCGCATGCGTGAGTTTTTCCACGCCTGTCGGTGACGTCATTCGCCTGTGAGCACTCCTTGTGGGAGGAGTCGTCCAGCCCCTCGTCGGAATTCCTTTGTCTGAGAAGTTGCTGAGAGACTGGCGCTTTGTTTGATCAAAATTTTTTCTAAACCTGTGAGACACATCGAAGTGGACATGGTTCGAAAAATTAAGCTGGTTTTCAGTGAAAATTTTAACGGCTGATGAGAGATTTTGAGGTGACACTGTCGCTTTAAGGACTTCCCACGGTGCGAGACGTCGCTCAGCGCTCCCAGGCGCCGTCGTCAGCCTGTTCAAGCTGAAAACCTCCACATTTCAGGCTCTATTGATCCAGGACGTCGTGAGAGAACAGAGAAGTTTCAGAAGAAGTCGGTTTCAGCATTTTATCCGGATATTCCACTGTTAAAGGAGATTTTTTTAATGAAAGACGTGCGGACGGGTCCGCGCGTCGGCTCGCAGCCGCCGCGACGCTCCGCCACAGGAAAAACACCTCTGTTGGAAGCCTTAAGGACAAGTTGGAACATGTCCAGCTGTTAAACAATTTCTCATATACTCACTCCACTGAAAGCCATCAAAAGCCGCCTGGATTTTACAAATGGTTATCAACATGGAGGTGTTTTTCCTGTGCCGCCGCTCCGCGCCGGCTGCGTCCCGACGCGCGGACCCGTCCGCACGTCTTTCATTAAAAAAATCTCCTTTAACAGTGGAATATCCGGATAAAATGCTGAAACCGACTTCTTCTGAAACTTCTCTGTTCTCTCACGACGTCCTGGATCAATAGAGCCTGAAATGTGGAGGTTTTCAGCTTGAAACAGGCTGATGACGGCGCCTGAGAGCGCAGCGCGACGTCTCGCACCGTGGGAAGTCCTTAAAGCGACAGTGTCACCTCAAAATCTCTCATCAGCCGTTAAAATTTTCACTGAAAACCAGCTTAATTTTTCAAACCATGTCCACTTTGATGTGTCTCACAGGTTTAGAAAAAATTTTGATCAAACAAAGCGCCAGTCTCTCAGCAACTTCTCAGACAAAGGAATTCCGACGAGGGGCTGGACGACTCCTCCCACAAGGAGTGCTCACAGGCGAATGACGTCACCGACAGGCGTGGAAAAACTCACGCATGCGCACGAGGGTTCATGCATGTCTGACGTAAAAACATATTAATGAAATCCATATAGTTTTTGAAAAAAAAAAAAGGACCTATACTTTATGGACAGCCCTTGTACTCCATGTTGCTCCTACAGATTTTCATTCCCTTTCTCTCCAGAGCATATCGCCACTTCTCCAGACTGCCCTTGACCTGCTCCCCATTCTCAGCTCTTTTAATTGTTCACATGTGCTCTTTAAGCGGTGTAGTTTTACTGCATTGTGTACACTGTATAAAAAGTTTGACAACAGTCCTGCGTGATTTATAGCTTTACAACAATGGAGCACAGCAGGAATCATAAATTGGCATTGGGTAATATTATATTGTGTGGGTGTGGCATCCAGTCACGCTAAGTACCGTTAAGTTGCCTCAACGTGCGAGAAAACTACTTCCTTTCTGCGTCCTGTGCTCGGCACAGAAATAATTAATCATTTAATTTTTGGCGTCCGTTTCACTTCGCCCTTTGCGTACTTCACGGTGTTGTGGCGTTAGGCGGCATCACCTCGGCACTAGATTGCATCAACTTGGCATCGTCATGACGCGCACGACGCAACTCTAAGCAGGCCCAGTGTGAAAGGGGAAACATCAGCTGCACTAGACTCAAGGTCCCTCAAAGTGGAGCACCACTTCTTTTGTATGAGTTGCTTCCAGAGAGAGGTCATGGTAATTGGGCTTTTAACAAATATCATCCTGTCCTGCTTTTTCCTGTCTGGATGTCCTACTTCTCTTCTCACTCTCTGTCAGATTGCATAAAGGTCAGTCACATTAATGCTGCAGTGAGTGTTCATCCTGAAACAGACATTTTCAGCAGAATGACAGCCAAATTGATTTTTGACTGCAGGCTTCTTGTGCAACACACTGGCCCAGAAGACTTTCTGCAGTTACACAAAAATGTGTGGGATTTACATGTTTCTGCACCTGAAGTTCTGCCTAAATTTCAGCCATATCAACAAAAGGAACCATTATTTATCATATTAGAGTGTTAAATAGGAAGGAAGCTCATCACTTACACAACTCCAGAGTTTACTGAAGCTTCAGTCTGTATTGTCTTGATATAATTGTACAAATGTCAGCTGGGACAGACTCCAGCTTTGACCCAAATCTCACACTACTATAGTGATTATTATTATTATTATTATTATACTTGTTGTTGTTGTTAACAATAATAATAACAATAATAATGTTAGTTGTGTGTGTGTGTGTGTGTGTGTGTGTGTGTGTGTGTGTGTGTGTGTGTGTGTGTGTGTGTGTGTGTGTGTGTGTGTGTGTGTGTGTGTGTGTGTGTGTGTGTGTGTGTGTAAATAGGGTGTGTCAAAAAATGTACCCAAAAGTATTTTGACAGCACAGAAAAACCAGTCAATATTATCAGATATTTTCTGACCATGTGGGCGAAGTGTCATTTTTTTTCTCCCCAATGCACAGTTTTGTAGTTCAGTCTTTCCTTTTTGATGTTTTAACCCTTTATCTTTTACATCACGTGATCAATGTAACCTCTTCGTCTGAAGTTTTCTAAGAAACAAATCATCTGTCTCCAGTTTTCCAGAGAACCACCAAGCAAATTCAAGTCTCCTTGCTGTTTGCTGGGGAGTTAGTTCACTCTGAGACTGAATTTAAAAAGAGATGCAAATCAGCCCTTAGGATGCTTTGCACAAAACTTGATGATTTTTGTTCTCTGAATTAGGGTCAACTGTGGCATTTTTCCTGGACTTTGTCTTGCAGAAGAAAATGTAGGGTTCCTGAAATGAGAAAAACACCATTATTTCCCACTAAAACCATTTCCTGGTATTCATATTTCTACGGTGCCCTGGAAGTGTCATTGCAAAATGTTTTGCATGTGGAGAGAACGTGCGCATGTTTTATTATATTGTGTGCACGTTTTATTATATTGTGCGCACATTTTTGTGCGCACATTTTGTTATATTGCGCACACGTTTTGTTATATTGTGCGCTCGTTTTATTACATTGTGTGCACAAACATGCATTCAATATTGTTGTGACACATAAATGTTGGATATTAGCCAACAAACCAGCAGACAGTGTAATACATTTCCCCTTTAGAAATGGCTCTAGTCAGGTTATATCATCATGGTTTGGGCGCACAAGGACATATAGAGAACTCCAGCTACCCAGCATGACATCATCTGAAGTTTAAGCACATTAAAAAGGATGCTGAGGGCGAAGCGTCTCCCCGTCATGAGGATGACAATTTAGGTCATTATAAAGTTCATTTTGAACGAAAGGAAAACGTGCGCACGTTTTATTAATTCGAGGGCTCAATTAAAAGAAAACGTCCATCCATCCATTCATCCATCCATTTTCTTCCGCTTTATCCGGAGTCGGGTCGCAGGGGCAGCAGCTCAAGCAAACCCGCCCAGACCTCCCGATCCACGCACACCTCCCCCAGCTCCTCCGGGGGAACCCCAAGGCGTTCCCAAGCCAGCCGAGAGATGTAGTCCCTCCAGCGTGTCCTGGGTCTTCCCCGGGGCCTCCTCCCAATGGGACGTGCCCGGAACACCTCTCCAGCGAGGCGTCCAGGGGGCATCCGGAAAAGATGCCCGAGCCACCTCAACTGACTCCTTTCGACATGGAGGAGCAGCGGCTCGACTCCGAGCTCCTCCCAAGTGACTGAGCTCCTCACCCTATCTCTAAGGGAGCGCCCAGCCACCCTGCAGAGGAAACTCATCTCGGCCGCTTGTACTCGCGATCTCATTCTTTTGGTCATGAGCCAAATCTCATGACCATAGGTGAGGATCGGAAAATCGAGAGCTTTGCCCCCCTACTCAGCTCTCGCTTCACCACGATGGTCCAATACAGCGACCGCATCACTGTAGATGCTGCACCGATCCGTCTATCAATCTCATGCTCCATCCACCCTCACTCGTGAACAAGACCCTGAGATACTTAAACTCCTCCACTTGAGGTAAGGACACTCCACCAACCTGAAGAGGGCAAAGCACCTTTTTCCTGGCGAGAAACCATGGCCTCGGATTTGGAGGTGCTGATTTTCATCCCGGACGCTTCACACTCGGCTGCAAACCGCCCCAGTGCACGCTGAAGGTCCTGATTTGACAAAGCCAACAGAACCACATCATCCACAAACAGCAGAGACGAGATTCTGTGGTTCCCAAACCAGACCCCCTCTACACCCTGGCTGCACCTAGAAATTCTGTCCATAAAAATAATGAACAGAACCGGTGACAAAGGGCAGCCCTGGCAGAGGCCACCGTGCACTGGAAACAGGTTTGACTTACTACCGGCAATGCAAACCAAGCTCCTGCTGCGGTCGTACAGGGACCGGATAGCCCTTAGCAAAGGACCCCGGACCCCGTACTCCCGGAGCACCCCCCACAGGGTGCCCCGAGGGACATGGTCAAATGCCTTCTCCAGATCCACAAAACACATGTGGACTGGTTGTGCGAATTCCCATGAACCCTCGAGCACCCGATGGAGTGTGTAGAGCTGGTCCAGTGTGCCACGACCAGGATGAAAACCACACTGCTCCTCCTGAATCTGAGGTTCGACCATCGTTCGAATTCTCCTCTCCAGTACTCTGGAATAGACCTTACCGGGGAGGCTGAGGAGTGTGATCCCCCTATAGTTGGAACACACCCTCCGGCCCCCCTTCTTAAACAGAGGGACCACCACCCTGGTCTGCCAATCCAGAGGCACTGTCCCCGATCGCCACGCGATGTTGCAGAGGCGTGTCAGCCAAGACAGTCCCACAACATCCAGAGACTTAAGGTACTCAGGACGGATTTCATCCACCCCAGGAGCCTTGCCACCGAGGAGCTTTCTAACCACCTCGGTGACTTCAGCCTGGGTAATGGATGAGTCCGCCTCTGAGTCCCCAGTCTCTGCTTCCTCTTTGGAAGATGTGACGATGGGATTGAGGAGATCCTCGAAGTATTCCTTCCACCGCCCGACAACATCCCCAGTCAGGGTCAACAGGTCCCCACCCACACCGTAAACAGTGCTGGTGGAGAGCTGCTTCCGCTTCCTGAGGCGTCGGACGGTTTGCCAGAATCTCTTCGAGGCCGACCAGTAGTCCTCCTCCCAGACCCGAGTTTTTGCCTCTGCGACCGCACGGGCTGCGGCACGCTTGGCCTGCCGGTACCTGTCAGCTGCCTCCGGGGTCCCACCTACCAACAAAGATAAGTAGGACTCCTTCTTCAGCTTGACGGCATCCCTTACTTCCTGCGTCCACCACCGGGTTCGGGGATTGCCGCCGCGACAGGCACCAGAGACCTTGCAACCACAGCTATGAGCAGCTGCATCGACAGTGGAGGTGGAGAACATGGTCCACTCGGACTCCATGTCTCCAACCTCCCCCCTAGGTAGCAGTTGAAGACCTCGCTGACAGAGGGTTCCGCCAGTTGTTCCCAGCAGACCCTCACGATACGTTTGGGCCTGCCAGGTCTGACCGGCTTCCTCCCCTCCCAGCGGATCCAACTCACCACCAGGTTGTGATCGGTCGACAGCTCTGCCCCTCTCTTCACCCGAGTGTCCGAGATACGTGGCCAAAAGTCAGATGATATGACTACAAAGTCGATCATCGACCTCCAGCTAAGGGTGTCCTGGTGCCACGTGCACTTATGGACACCCTTGTGCTCGAACATGGTGTTCGTGATAGACAAACTGTGACTAGCACAGAAGTCCAACAACTGAACACCACTCGGGTTCAGATCGGGAGGCCGTGCTTCCCGATCACCCCCCTCCAGGTCTCACTGTCTCCGCCCACGTGGGCGTTGAAATCCCCCAGGAGAACAATGGAGTCCCCAGTCCGAGCGCTATCTAGTACCCCTCCCAGGGACTCCAGGAAGGTCGGGTACTCTACACTGCTGCTCGGCCCGTAGGCCGAGACAATGGTGAGAGACCTGTCCCCGACCCAAAGGCGTAGGGACGCGACCCTCTCGTTCATGGGGGTGAACTCCAACACATGGCGACTGAGCTGGGGAGCAATAAGCAATGCGACCCCAGCTCTCCGCCTCTCCCCGTGGGCAACGCCAGAAAAATGAAGCGTCCATTCCCTCTCCAGGAGTTTGTTATCAGAGTCCAAGCTGTGCGTGGAGGTGAGACCGACTGTCTCTAGTCGGTATCTCTCAACCTCCCGCACAAGCTCAGGCTCCTTACCCCCCAGCAAGGTGACATTCCACGTCCCAACAGCCAGGGGCTGTGAGCATGGACCGGGCCGCCGGGCCACCCGCCCTCGACCGCCACCCAATCCTCATCCCTTTCGTTCATTTTGAACGAAAGGAAAACGTGTGCACATTTTATTAATTCGAAGGCTCAATTAAAAGAAAACGTGTGCACGTTTTATTAATTCGAGGGCTCGATTAAAGGAAAACGTGTGCACGAATTATCACGGCCATTAAAACGTGCGCACAAATTATCATGGTCAGAAAAAAATATCACTTTAAGTGACATATTTAAGTGATATATATATATATCTTCTGTTTTGGAAGCATGCACACTGACCGCTTATGCTACTGTGTTGTCTAGCACATAACATATATAATTAACAATGAATATGTATTAATTATATATTATACTATTTTTCTAGTATTGAACTGTATTTAAACATACATATATAACATTACATATAATAATGCAAAATACTGCAGCCTAATAATCAGCAGCAGCAGCAGAATTATCTTCATCATCATCATCTTAATAGTAATAAAAGAACCGGAATGTTTCTTAACTTATTTTTTTACATAAATTTTTACCTTGATACCCTCATGGCTGCAGAGCAGGAATTAACAATGACGTAATTTTGTTTAAGTACCAAGAAAATTTGTCGCTTTATCAAAAACTGAGGAGGAAATATACAATTTTCATAGTCATATGGTTATGATTGCTGCTGCTTTTTCATCCAATTAACACAATCTACAATAATTTTGTTGGAACTGTGAAAATATGTCACCCCCTGTGATTCAGATTTGATACGTACTTATTTTTAATAGCTCTCCTGTGTTTTTAAGTGCTTTCCGGGGCCTACAAAACACCTGTGCAGTGATAGGGTTGTCCTGGCTGCTGGGGAATGGAGTGCGTGGGTGTCAGGTGCAGAGGTGCACCGGTGGTTCCTGAAATCACATCAGCAATTATTTATGTAACCATGCAACAGCCCACGCCTGACCAAATAACAAGCTCCTGAAGGTACAAATGAGACTGTGAAACAGTTGTTCAGCATTAAATTTTTAAACTTATGAGTGTATTGATGTATTGCCTTTACATTTTGTTGCAGTGCAGTTGTTTCAAGTGTTCACAGACATTCTACAGACGATTTGCTCATTTCTTAAACATGACCTTCCCACTTTGTCTGCAGATTTCTCTCTGTTTGTCCACTTGCAGTGCATCCGGAAAGTATTCATAGTGCTTCAAGTCTTCCACATTTTGTTATGTTATAGCCTTATTCCAAAATGGAGTAAATTAATTTTTCCTCCTCAAAATTCTACTCACAAAACCCCATAATGACAACACGAAAAAAAGTTTTTTTCCAAATTTATTAAAAGTAAAAATCTAAGAAATCACGTGTACATAAGAATTCACACCCTTTGCTCAATACTTTGCTGATGCACCTTTGGCAGCAATTTACAGACTCAAGTCTTCTTGATTATGATGCTACAAGCTTGGTGCACCTGTCTGTGGGCAGTTTTGCCCATTCCTTTTTCAAGCAACAGGTTGGATGGGGAGCATAGGTGAACAGCCATTTTCAGATCTCTCTAGACATGTTCAATCAGATTCAGGTCTGGGTTCTGGCTGGGTCACTCAAGGACATTCACAGAGGTGTCCTGAAACCACTTCTTTGACATCTTGGCTGTGTGCTTAGGGTCATTGTCCTGCTGAAAGATGAACCGTCTTCTCAGCCTGAGGTCAAGAGCGCTCTGGAGCAGGTTTTCATCCAGGATGTCTCTGTACATTCCTGCATTCATCTTCCCCTCAATCCTGACTAGTCTCCCAGTTCCTGCCACTGAAAAACATCCCCACAGCATGATGCTGCCACCACCATGCTTCACTGTAGGGATGGTTCCTGGTTCTGTCCAAACATGATGCCTGACATTCCCACCAAAGAGTTCAGTCTTTATCTCATCAGACCAGAGAATTTTGTTTCTCATGGTCTGGGAGTCCATCAGGTGCCTTTTGGCAAACTCCAGGTGGGCTGCCGTGGGACGTTTACTAAGGAGTGGCTTCCATCTGGCCACTACCATGCAGGCCTGATTGGTGGATTGCTGCAGAGATGGTTGTCCTTCTGGAACGTTCTCCTGTCTCCTCAGAGGAATGCTGGAGTTCTGACAGAATGACCATCAGGTTCTTGGTCCTTCTCCCCCGATCACTCAGTTTAGACGGGGCGGTCAGCTCTAGGAAGCGTCCTGGTGGATCAGAATTTCTTCCATTTATGAATGATGGAGGCCACTGTGCTCATTGAGATCTTCAAAGCAGCAGAAATGTTTCTGTACCCTTCCCCAGATTTGTGCCTTAAGACATTGCTCAAGACACTGCTTTGGAAACCCTCCTGTCCTGTGCACCGGCAACATTTCTTCTATATTGTTTTGTGAATTGCTTTGTAATTTGTGTCGGTAGCATGACCCAAGCACAGGGTCACCCCATTGAGTCTGGTCTGCTTGAGGTTTCTTCCTCAGAGGGAGTTTTTCTTTACCACTATGGCCTGTGTGCTTGCTCTGGGGGTTGGTAAGGTTAGACCTTACTTGTGTCAAGCGCCTTGGGACAACTTTTTTTTTATTTTATTTTTTTTATTTGGCACTGTTGTAAATTAAAATAAATTGAAACTGAATTGGAATTTCTTCAGACCCAAAACCGACACGCCACACCAAGCTTTTTAGGTATTACTGTGGCTGTGATTTCATTCAGCTGTGACTTCAACTTCAAAAGACGTAATTTATTTGAATCTATAAAGTCAACTGCTGCCCTATATTGGTTACATTTAGAACATGAGGTTATCTGTTCTGACATACTGTGTGAAAGCATTTGTAAATTTCTGAGTCCAAGTCAATTGTTTTTGGCCTTGGTAGAGCTTCTTTGTAATAGAAGTTAAAACATTTTGTAAATGTGTCCACTGTATGCAGTTTGTGTCAAACAAACAAGAAAGATTTCAATTGTATAGGCCACACAGGCTGATGTGCAAACTGTGTGAAGAGGTATTTGGAATTTGTGTGTAAAATACTATAATGTGATACTGCTTTAATGCCTGTTTCACTAAGAGGCAGAATAATTTGTGCATTTATGATTAATTTAGAAAAAAAATAGTTGCAAAGGATAGCAGAATATTCTTAATTCATAATGGAGATTTGGTTGTTCAAGTGACGCTGTAAAAAGTGTTTTTCACTGCTCAAACCACAACACGGCAGGCTTATCAGCCTGAAGGACAAATTGCCCTGCTGTTTTCCTCCAGAGGAATGTCTTCGGCCTTGGTGAACATTTGGCTGTTTCTTATCTCAACTCACAAAGACAATAAACTGTTTCACAGGACTGAAGCATGCTCCACTCCCTCTCCCCACCCCCCTCCTGCCCCCATCATACACCCCCCACTCTGGCTTCTGCTCATGTCATCCCTTCCCTTCTGCGGGGGCGGCGCAGTTTTAGCTGCGGCAGCCCCCCCACGCTGACAGTGGCGCAACTCAGGGTTGCTGCGAGACCTTCACCCACTTGCCTCAATTCAGATAACGGACTTCAAATTTAGTGCACATAAACAATGTCAAATGTGTATGTGCTGTCTTTAATTCTGATGTGTGCCATTATTACGGTAAACAAGTAATAATTGTGGACTAATTGCTGTCTGAGGTAATTGGAGTGTAAACGTAATTTCTCCACTGTGAGATCAATAAAGTAAAGTATATCTCATCTACCTGTAGGGGCTTATCTTTGTGTAGCCACACAAAATGTGATCAGGGATTGTAATGATGTGCACAAAATGTGCCACATCAACTTGTGTCATGTGACAAGCACGTCAGCATGTGACATGACTTATCCCTGTACAATAACTTGTTTGTAGTGACCCATTTTACACTGATGATGAAGGCGTGCAAAGAAGTCTTATTTGCTCATACCACCGTCATAGCAGATTTGTAGACTCAAACAAGCAAACATTAAAAACAATTTGCTGCAGCTTGTACTCTTGTTCAGTGCTATGAGGGCTGCATTAAAGGGACACAGTCACGCTTTTAATAAAGTGCCAGAACACACGTTTGTGCAGAGCATGTGTCAGACAAGTGCAGTAGAGATAATGATTCTGTTTGATCTCGAGGGCAAACGCTCACTCAGGCCTTCATTTACAAAACGAGAATGACTTTAAGGTAATGAGTACTGAAGAAAAAAGTGCTCTATAGGCATAGGCATAGTTCAATCATTCATTCATTCTTGTTTTGCCACTTGTTTTGGTCCAGGTTGCAGTGGCAGCAGACCAAGCAGCTCATCCCACACTTCCCTATCCTCATTTACATCCTGTAACTCTTCCTGGGGGATCCCGAGGCATTTCCAAGCTGGCTGGGAGGTACAATCCCTCGAGTGTGTTTCCCACTGGCCTCCTCCCAGCTGGGAGTAATTGTTTCAAGCAAAATATTAAATCTATGCACTAAGAGACAAGTGTGTGTGTGTGTGTGTGTGTGTGTGTGTGTGTGTGTGTGTGTGTGTGTGTGTGTGTGTGTGTGTGTGTGTGTGTGTGTGTGTGTGTGTGTGTGTGTGTGTGTGTGTGTGTGTGTGTGCGCGCGTGCGCGCGCGTGTGTGCGTGCTGCAGAATTGAGACAAACTTGACACACATATACTTTGATATATGGAGAGCAACATAGGCTATTGAGCACTTTAGTAGTAGTAGTTGTAGTAGTAATAGTAGTAGCAGCTGTCTCTTCTTGAGGCAGTTTTAGTCACGCCCTAACGATTATCTGGAATCCTGGATAGATGGGTCATAGAGGTCACAGTGTTGTTTTGTTTTATAAAGATGAAGTTTTCTTTTCAGTCTCTTTTCAGTCACCCTGGGCCAGGTTATGGGCTAGCCTGGATGTAATGGGCTAGCTGGACGTAATGGGCTAGCTGGATGTAATGGGCTAGCTGGACATAATGGACTAGCTGGACGTAATGAACTAGCTGGATGTAATAGGCTAGCTGGAAATAATAGGCTAGCTGGACATAAGGAACTAGCTGGACATAATGAACTAGCTGGACGTAATAGGCTAGCTGGACATAATAGGCTAGCTGGATGTAATGAACTAGCTGGACGTAATAGGCTAGATGGACATAATAGGCTAGCTGGACATAATGAACTAGCTGGATGTAATGGGCTAGCTGTTTTCTAAGGTAGTTGTTTTGTTCAATGTATCAACTGTTTTGAAACAGTGAATCAGTGATTGTTTTCTGAAGCATTTGTTTAATTTATTGCTTTTGGTTTAAAAAAACTGGATTGTTTTCTAAAGTATTTCATTTTATTTAATGTTTCTGATGCAACTGTTTAGTTTTTTAAGATTTTCAAAACAGTAAAACATTTTATGAAAAAAATTTTTATTTGGGTTTTTTTTTTTAATATTTGAAAGAAATCATATATTTTCTGAACCAATAAATCTTCACTAACTGTTAAATCTCTCCCTTGTGGCATTTTGATGCAGTTTTCTTCTTTACCTATTTAAAATACAGAGGAATATTATGTCAGCTGGACACATCCTGATCATGTGGGATGAATGTACACATGTGAATTAAGTAAATTCAAAGATTTTTTTTTGTTTGTTTGCGTATGTGCACACGCCATCGCATTCTGTGTGGAGTTTGCATCTTCTCCCCGTGTTTGCGTGGGTTTCCTCCGGGTGCTCCGGTTTCCTCCCACATCCAAAGACATGCGGGTTAGGTGGATTGGGATCTTTAAATTGTCCATAGGTGTGCGAGTGGGTGTGAATGTGTTTGTTTGTGGCCCTGCCACAGACTGGCGTCCTGTCCTGGGTGTACCCCGCCTCACGCTCTATGACTGCTGGGATAGGCTCCAGCCCCCCGCAACCCTTGATTGGACTAAGCGGCTGAAGATGAGTGTGAGATAACTGAATCATTTTCAGAAGCAATTGATTTGTGTGGTTGATCTCAGGAAGCTTAATTTACCATATCATTTTATGGGGGGGTAACCTGAAAATATAACCGTTTTAGGTTCGCCTGTGGCTAGAAATCATTTCCGATAGCAGTCTTTCTGCTTCACAACCTTCAGAAAGCTCTGATATCAGTCTGGGGCCAGTTTGAAGAACAGACACGTCAAACTGAGATCTTGCGTCACTGAAAACTAAGAAAAAAAACTTAAAAAAAAAAAAAAAGAAAGAAACATATATATGTGTATTCCGGATGAAGTTTCATGAGGGTTTTCTCTCCCGAGGTCGCTTAGGTTACAAAAAAAAAAAAAAAAAAAACCTGATGGTTGTTATACCTCCAGAAAATGTACTGTAAATTCATGTTTTTTGACAGTAAAGCCTCGAGGCTCCATGTTTTTTACTTTGTGTCACAAAAATATTCCAGTGACAGGTGATGATTCGTAAGCAGCGCTTCTGTTTCACACTGAGTCATGTTGTTTGGACTCTTTTTTATTTATCAGTGGGATGTTTTTTCTCTCTCTCTCTCGATCTTTCTTGGCTGAAGGTGTCAAACAGCAGCAGGCAGACGCCCACATTAGGTTTTCCCTTCACACTTTGGAGAGACCTACCCAGATCCACCCACCACAGGCAGCTCGGAGAGGGAACGACGTCTGTTCATGTGCGTGCGCGCGCCTGTGCGCGCCCGCTGCTGCTGCATTACGACAGCGTGTGCTGCGCACATGGATATTTTTTTTTTCTTTCTTTCTTTTTTACGTGACCGTGGGCTGCGCGGTGGTTTAATGGTTAGCACAACCTCAGAACAAGAAGGTCATCGGATAGATTCCCACCTGTGGACATTCTTTGTGGCGTTTGCATGTTCTCCCCGTGTTTGCGTGGGTCCCCTCCGGGTGTCTATATGTAATATGTAATATATGGCTCTGCGTCAGGCTGGCGTCCTGTCCAGAGTGTACCCCAATTCACGCCACGTGACTGCTG
The DNA here is from genome assembly GCF_902500255.1 of Thalassophryne amazonica. NCBI lineage: Eukaryota > Metazoa > Chordata > Actinopteri > Batrachoidiformes > Batrachoididae > Thalassophryne > Thalassophryne amazonica. The sequence goes on from NC_047122.1 coordinate 36,177,896, forward strand.
GGATAGCGCCCCCCGTGACCCTGGAGCCGCTTCACGCATTAACCCACAGTGACACGATCATAGCAGGAGGTCATCAACGTGTGAACTTAATGAAGTGGGAAAATGCGCCACAGTCATGATGTGCGCCAGAAATGTGCATTAATTAAAACACATGAATGGACATAAAAGTGCCTCATCCCTGCACTTATCCTAGGATTTCTTTTTTCTTTCTTTCTTTGCCTCACTCACTTTCAATGATCTGTGTTTTAAGCACTTTTTCTTTTTCTCTTTCCGGTAGCTTTGGCTGTGCGTTGATACGTGCGTAGTTTGCCGTCTCCCTGCACAGTTCTCCCCCTCCCTCTTTCCTCACTCATCGAAAATCCCTCCCTCCCTCCTCCGAGTGCTCACGCTCACTCTCACACTTCCAGCACGCACGCGCGCACACACGCAAACACTTCTCCCCCGCACACTCGCTTCGCATGGGTGCTGTCTCATTCATTTCTGCGCGCCATCCACGCACTGACTCCAGCGCGTGGCAGGGGGAGCGGGGGGGGCGGGGTTGGATATATACCTGCGAGAGGAGGCCACGAGCTACACAGAGACTGGACCCACTTGCAGTGCAAAGACCACAAGCAAGAAGACTCCGAAGCCGGGAGTAGAAGTACCAACACATTCATCCTGGAGCTTAGAGAGAAGAGACGAGCAGCGTTTTTTGCTTTCACGCGGACCGTCAACTGGAGCTCCGACACAACCAATTTGTCACTCCGCTATACGCCAGCTTCTCTGGATATAGCAGCTAAACAAAGTTGGTAGTAAACTCTTTGGAGTTTGGTTAGAGTCGCTTTCATATTTCTTTGCTTGTGAGAGTGGACTGCACTGAAACTTGGGTTCGACCCGGCCGGGTCGCGCTGGGACCTGGCACCCCGTCCGACGCCGAGAAAGTTTTGAGCAGAAGTCAGTCTGAAGACTTCGAACCAGTGACAACTGGCGAGACATCTAAGACACAGCTTTAAGGTAAGGAAAACGATCACTTCTGCTTGCTTTACGTATGAATTTGGCTTTAATTGAAGTTGATTTGGGACTTTGCGTCTGTCGCTGTCCATGGTGCTGAAACGCTCTCCAGCTTCTGAAAGTTCGAACAACCCTTCCCAAACTCTGCGCTTTCTCCCACTTCCTTCTTAGTTGTTTCTGGTGGTTGCAGCCCATCCGGATGAAGCGAACCGGACCGTGTGATTGCAGCGGAAAGTTAGACTGTGGCAACAGGTTGCTCGAACTTTCTGGTTTAACTCTTGCTCGGACTGCACGGCAATTTGGATTAAGATGTTGCAATAATGGTGATTTTTGTTTCTTATTAGTCATCTGCTATGATTGAATGCATTTCTATGTGATTTTTTTTAAGTCAAGCACATTATTTTTGCACAGCAATCAGCAAATATTGTGCATGGAAATTATAAAACTCACTATGTAGCATTACTTACTTCCAGCTACGGCTTTTTATTTGCAGGCAGGAATGCAAACAAAACCCAGTTCTTCCAAAATCTTTCGCCCATATTGCAGGACGATTTTGTCAGCATTGCTCAGTGTTTGCTCCTTGCTGTTTTTGATGTGTAGTGGATTTACAGCAAAGCCACAATGTGGTTTAGTATCTCGGTGACACGTGCGTGCATTTGCGCAGAGCGGAGGCACGAATTCACAGAGTGGACAACTTGGACATAAAGAATAATGCCTAATTGGCGCATGATTGCTCTGACGTTTGCAGCAACAAAAGAGAGCTAAACGCACAATAAAGACTGACGTCAAGAAATTGCAGTTGTCTGTCCATGCAGTTCGTATCCCTCAGCAAAACGTGCACGCGGACACACGTGTGCACAAACACAATGGGGTGAAAACATTTAGAGAGAAATGATATTGGGTTAAACTGCTTAAGCCTGTGTGGAAAATCACGTGACTAACGTGCTTCACATTCCAACAGCAATTCTCCAAACTTATTTGAACTTGACTTAGAATTTCTATGACAACGTGTTTGCGGTGATGTGCAATCACCGAAAATGCCACGTGCATTTTCATCGAATGCAACTTTGTGAGGAGCTTAGGCAGAACATATTCAGTTCTCTATCAGAACTGTTCATGCCAGCATAAGTTGCTCTCTGCCTTTACACTGAGCTGCAAAAATAACGATTAAACTGCCCCCGCTTCACGCTCCCTGCTTTGCACAAATGGTGTTGACGACAGCAAATGCACAAAAGAAGAAAAGCGATGGGCAGAGGAAAAACAAGGATGGAGGCAGCATGTGAGGTGGGAGGGGCAGCACAGAGAATGAGTCTTTCCTATGACAGCTAGAACTAGAAGCCCATTTATGGACCTTCCGGTTGTTTGGGAAGCAGGACAGAAACGCCCACAAGTACAAAGCAGAGCTGCACTGTGTTGCTCAAACAAAAGGGGAGGTAGAGGAGGAAAGAGTGCAGATTGAAGGATGTAGGGATAAAGATTTGAGAAACACGATGCTGAGTTCCTTCTTGAGGAGTGCAAGTGCGAATGTTCCTATGAGCACAGATGCAACTCTTCACAGCCCTGAAGCACCAATAAGTCAACCAAACATCATCATCTTTTCAATGCTGCTCAGACTTTGTGCATTTGAGCGCACAAAGCGCCGATTTCTTCTGGTAGTCATCTGAAAATGATATATGAGTAAGCAAAAAAGTCAGCTGCATGTATGTTACTAGGCAACAGTTTATTCTTGCTTGAGCTCTGTTGAGAATCACTTGTCACTTCAGTGTGTGTGTGGATAAGTGCATCAATTAATTCAGTGTGCGGAGGAGAGAAGGTGCCTACACAAGATGAACTGAAGATGAGTTACATGAAAACAAGCTGCAGTGAAGATATTAAAAATAATCTGCTCTTCACTTTAATCCATGTAGCACCTTTTAGCGATGCAGTTCAAAGTGGTATTAAGGTTCATAGAAAGTGCATGCAGCTGCTTTAATATGCGGCATTTGCATTAACTGTCAGTTGCACTGGTATGAAGTGGATGAAAGTTGTTTCAGAGATGTTGCAACTGGACACGTTATCACACCTAGGTGCAGTCACATTTTCCCTAATTTGCCCTTCAAAAAGTCAAGTGCATTGTTGGAATAGCGGAACTAATAAGCATCTGTGGTTGCCATTGGCAATGCTTGCATGGACGTCAGACTGACGCACATGCTTCGCAGTTCAGTTCAGTGTGTGGGAGGAAAGTGCAAGTGCTTGGAGAAACCAGCCTGTTGTGAAGGACTGTAATTGCAGTGAGCAGGGTAATTATGTAGAAAACACTGGGCATTTTAGATCAATGAGTTGGTCTGTCCTGAAACATAATATGACAACAATCAGGGGCAAACCCCAAATGCATTAATATCAAATGGCAGTGGGTTCAGCTGCAATGCTTCTCAGCAATAAAGTGAAGAAACTGGCCATTTCTATTGCATATTGATGATACTGATACACTAAAAAAGGAACTGCTGTCACAATGAGATAAACTGATGTAACAATTTGCATACATTTTTTGAAGTAATTTCAACTTAGTTATTTCAACTTTCATCTGAGTTTATGCCACAAGACTTCTCTAGTTAAGTTGAAATAACTTTAAAATAATCAGTGCAAATTGTTACATCACTTTTTCTCATTGAGACAGCGGTTCATGTTTTGATTGTTTAAATTTTGCAACATGTAATTTTTTTGTTGTTCTTTTTATGTCCCCTTTTCTCTGCAGCTCTTTCTAATACAGAGATGCTAGAGTGTTTGATGCACTAAAACCTGCAAATTAAAATTCTTCAGGAGGTTTGCACAGATCAGTCAAAAGCTCTTGAAGATACTTAGGAACAAGCGGCAAAAGAAGTCTTCAACAACCTAATTAAACGAGCAATTGCAGAAAGAACAGCAAAAGCATCCTCTACTTAAGCCGACCCCATGGCGTGGTCAGCTCCTTCGGGCCCCTGTGTGGCCGTGATCTTGCTCTTCTTTGGTTTGGCCTCCTGCACTCCATCCGGCCCTGCCTCCACCACCTGTGCTACACTGGAACAAAGCCGCTTCTTTGGTGTATTCTCCTCTACAACCACCTTGCCTGCCACTCCGTGCTCCTGGACTCTGCAGAATCCCGACCCACGCCGCTACACCGTTTACATGAAGATCACTAAACCCACTGAATCCTGCATGCCCCGCCAAATCAAGACCTTCCAGTTTGACTCCTTCATCGAGACTTCACGTACCTACCTGGGAATGGAGAGTTTCGATGAGGTGGTGCGCCTGTGCGACGCTTCTACCACGGTCACTTATCTGGAGTCCACCAAGCAGTTCCTGCAGATCCGTAAAGTAGCCCCAAGAAATGGCCTGGAGATCCCAGAGGGAAACGCTGAAGTCAGTGAGTTCAAAGCCGAGTTCCTAGTCGTGGGAAAGAGGAACCCAAGCATGCCTGCCTGCCAGATGTTGTGCCAGTGGCTGGCGAAATGCCTGTCTAGCAGCACCCACGATTATCCCTGTGGAATCATGAACACCCCATGTCAGTGCTGGGAGACACCAAAGAGGAAGCCAGGAAGCTGCTACAGGGGTGGGGTCTACGTTGAGAAATGCCTTCCTGTCCCAAGAGACAATGGGCGTGATGCTGAGATAATCAGTAAGTGAATTTTATGTGAAATCTAACAAACATTTGCAATCAAAAGCGGCAAACACTACATCTCCTAAGGTGTGCTATTATCTCACTTTATGGCGGTTACACTGAAGCTGATAGGGAGATTTATGCCCCTCAGACCCCCAAACATGCAGGCTCCAGCCTTGCTGTCATTCAACAGTCCCTGTTTGTGTCTAGCGGCTGATGAGGATAATGACCCATGTGTTAAGAGCAGGTGCACAGGATCAAGATGTGCCCTCAGCAGTCACAGAGTAATGAAAACTAAATCGAATGTGCTGAAGACATTTGCTGGTGTTTCTCCAAGACTAAATGGTAAAACAGCTTAAAACGCACACACCTGTAGTTCTGCATTTTGCTTCAGGAGAACATGTGATCGGCTTCCATGCTCAGCAAGAAGTCCAGGTGTTGGCAAACGACAACGGGCGTGTTTGTGTTAGGCAGGGGGCCAGACAAGAGCACAAAGACAGCACAGTCAGCCGGCAGCGGAAAGCGAAGCACAGCACTTGTTGTAGTCATGGCAACTAGATTGCAGACCTTACATCCTGCTCTGTTAGTTCACACCAAGTGGTACAAAGAAAACAATCACCATTTCAAAAGGATCATCTTTCAGGGTTTTTGCCTGTATGTATCACTCTAGTGTGGATCATAACTCCCTCACCCCTTTTAAGTGCATATATACAATTTTCAAGTGGCAACTGATGATGCTTTATGTGAGAAACACCGATCAATTCAAGCATTCAGTCTCTGCATCACATTTATCACATTCTGACCTTGTTCGTTTCTTCTGTTTCATCACTTCCTGCAGAGGGATGGGCTGGTTGGGGCCGCTGGTCAGAATGCAGCCAGGAATGTGGCGGTGGAGTCCAGGTGCGCAGCCGAACTTGCCAGCCAGACGACAGTGCATGTGAGGGCACAGTCGAAGAGGGGCGGGCTTGCAACCCTCAGGCCTGCATTGGTAAAACCACCCGTTAATTACTGAGCTCATTTAACCGCAGCTGTCTTATATTCAATAAAATAATTATACGATTATTTAATTCTTTCAGGCAAAGTGCGCAACAGGAGCCAAGGCCTGCGTTCCATTATTGGCCTGAAGCGAGACGGCACTGATGATTCTAATCATGGAATTGTTGCAACCCAGACAGGTGAGAATCTTCATCAGGTTTCTTCATGCATAGTGCAGATTATGCAGAATACAACAACTAGAACTGGACCACAATGTCTGCAAAGTGCTTTGTTTGAGCTAAAGGTCACTGAGTGCTGACCCTGTAACTCACTCCATCCAGATGCTGTAACAGACGAGTGGTCCCCCTGGAGCACATGTTCCGTCACCTGTGGGGAGGGCTGGCAGAGCCGCTCGCGCATCTGTGCAACTTCAGCGTACACTACCCAGTGCACCGGACCCCTCCGTGAGAACCGGCCCTGCAACAATACGATGGCATGCCCAGGTATGTGCACGCATCCATTTTTGACATACACATGGAGATAAAAGCTGTTACCAGATTAGTGGTTAATCTGTATGCATAATTTAAAAAAAAATGTGAGTGTGTTGCCTGTTCTTCAGAAGTTCACCTCAGTATCATATAACCGTCTGAAAGATTGTGAGGAGCATCACCCCATCTAGTGGCAGATTCGTTGTACTTTCTTTTTCAAACACGCTGCAAGATTCTAAAGGGGTTTTAACTGTGTTGTTGTTCGTGTGCAGTGGATGGTGCTTGGGATGAATGGGCCCCCTGGAGCCTCTGCTCCTCCACATGTGGCCGTGGTTACCGTGAGCGAACCCGCAAATGCAAGCAGCCCCAGAATGGAGGTGAACAATGCGACGGACCTTCCAAGCAAACCAAGTTCTGCACCATTGCTGTATGCCCAGGTGAGACAGGAGTGTGCACTGTTTTTCACACAAAATGAAACAAAAAAACAAAAATGTGTTAGTGCAAAAAAATAATACAGCCAGTGGGTTTGTCTGTGACACCACAATTACAAATTTGAAATGTCTCTGACCTTGGATACTTGACCTTAAAACAACTGACGCATGTATGAGGGACTAATGAAAGCAGTGAATGGCATCACCTGCATCCCATAGGGCAGAGGAGGGCTGATGTTGCATCTGAATCATCAACAGATTAAACAGATTCTGTGGGCAGTCAGAGAATTCAATAATATGGACAGATGACTCACACTTTGTATGGCGTAGTCACTCTGTACTTTCCTATAACGCAACCTACACATGAGCTAAAACGAATCCTCTTGACTTACAAGTGCAATTGTGCGTGTTTGACGAACTTCACTGATCATCATCACATTTTAAACCGAATTTAAAAATGAGACTACTTGATCTTTCCACCGGTTCTTTTATTGCAGTTCCACGCTACCACCACTAAATGTCTCTGTACCTTTGCAAATAAATCAAATGAAAAGTTCTGAGGCCTGAATCAAAATCATTATTCAGAAACGATTTAACACTTCATTTGAAATTAAAACGGCTTTGGAAGTGTTATTCTTAGTAGAATGACAAGTTTGACTTTTCTATTTTATCTTTCTAAGCAGCGTTTCATAGCAGTCATCACTGATTTTCTTTCCACCTTTGCGTGTTGTAATCTTTCCAAGATTAAAACTGCAATGCAAAAAGTATCTTTCGGTCATCAATCAATATAAGTTTCTAATCTGCGTTGTTTTGGCATTGAAATACTTTATGACTTAGATTAAAAATTTGTATCGGTCCTCACAGAGATGTTGTTTGAGTGAATAAATGTCATTAAATCAATACAACTGAAAGTTTTATTTTGAAAAACATGAGCAGAATCAACTTGCTTTGATTGAAAAATGACCACAGTGGGTGTAATAATGATTCTTTGGCTGGGATTAAATGAAGACTCAGATAAAGTCATAGTTCATGCTAAATGTATGTATCAGTAAATCTGCCACAGCACAGCCAGATGGCCTCTCTTATCCTGGCTCTGACTCTCGGCCTGAGCATCTTCTTCTCTGCTTTCCTCTAGTGGATGGATCCTGGAATGAATGGTCCGCCTGGACTGCGTGCTCTACTTCTTGCTCCAATGGTACCAAGCAGAGGACCCGTGAGTGCAACGGTCCATCTTACGGCGGCTCTGAGTGCCATGGCAACTGGGAAGAGACGGTCAGCTGCTTCCTGAAAGAGTGTCCTGGTAAGTTAAAAACAAAAACAAAGAAATATACTCTGAAAAGACAGTTAAATAGCTTTAAAGTGAAGGTTCGTGATGCATTCTATCATCTGCTTTTAGTCGATGGACGCTGGCATGCGTGGAGCTCATGGGGCAGCTGCAGTAAGACTTGTGGTGGAGGCATCCAGCAGAGACAGAGAGTTTGTGAAGGACCTTTCTTTGGTGGAGAATCTTGCCCTGGGGAGAGGGAGGAGCAAAAGCGTTGCAATGAGAGGAGATGTCCAGGTGAGTTTCTGTGCCGCAGATAGATAACCTCACTAAAATGAAACCTGAGGTGTAAACTCAGCATCATACGATATAATCCCTGCGATCTTGCAGAGCCCCATGAAATCTGCCCTGAGGAGAACACTGGCGATGCAGTGTGGAAGAAAACGCCTGCTGGAGATGTTGCTGCCTTTTCCTGCCCCGCTGATGCCTCAGGTGCACAAGAGGATATGCAGATGACAAACAACAAAATGTAGCTAAGTGTAAGTGAGATATTTGAAATGCATTCACACCAACCAACTCTTCTTTGCCCTCTAAACAGGTCTGATCCTGCGCCGTTGCACCCTCGATGCTGTAGGCCTCGCCTTCTGGGAGAACCCAACTCATATCAAGTGTGTCTCCAAGACCTATGACAATATTCAGACCTTGGTAAGTCAGTTAGAAAAAGCACCAGAACCTTAAATGTTAGACTGGTTTTCCAAGAATGTATTCCGATTTAAATTAATCTGTTAATTTTCTGTTGCAGTCAAGGGACTACGTGACCAAGGCTCAGGAGGGCCAGAGTGTGGACGGGATCGCTGAGGTGATTTCACGCCTTAGATTCTCCTCAGATGATGGCGCCAAGTACAGCGGGGACATCTTGGCCACCATGGAAATCCTAAAAAACACAACTGAATTGTTCAAGGCGACTAGGCTGAGACTGAGCAGCGCTGATGTTGAGGTAAGACTCCAAGTCCATGTTGTTAGAAACCAGTTCAGGCATATTTTAAATTAACGTCACAAGGTAACTTTTTTTAAAAAAAAGGCAGATCAGCTGTCAAAAAATAATTTTAATGAAGGTATATTTGGTGTTTTTTACACCTCTCCACTATTGATCTGCAGAACTACGTCCAGACCATCAGCAACTTACTGAAGGAGGAACATCGTGACAAATGGCAAGAAGCACAGCTGGTACGTGATAAGCAGGTGTACCTGTGAGAGCAAAATGAGCACAGCAACAAAATAAGTCTGTGGTATTAAAGGACTTGTAATGGGATGAGTCCATATTAGAAAAATTCTGGAAGCTGAAAAATAAGCACTGAGTATCACGTTTGTAAAGGTGTTTTTTGTCACCTGATGAGGCTGTGACACTAACACCTAAAATAATCCCTGACAGGCAGTGACTCACCTGTTCCAATTTGAGTGGCTGATTTATTGGTTAGCAGCTAATAATAAAACCCCTCGGGGGTCCGTGGACTCACCAGTGCAACCACATCAATGTTTCTTTATAAGCCTTACAAGGACTTGCCAAGCAGAGGCATGTCCAAAATTATTAGACCCGAGAGGCACAAAGGAGATAGGAAGTACAAGGTGGCCACATCAGATTATTTTACTTGATTAACAATAAAGCATAATTTAATGTTCAGGATTTAAGGCTAATGAGTACAAGGTGCCATCAGAGAGATAATACATCAGCCTTTTTCTAAGTTAGCTAACTAGGATGATACCCAGGCCAGATGACCAAAATAGCATCATGGATATTGCACCTCTGCACATATAACAAGAGCAATCAGACATTTCTGATATCCGCCAATCCGGATATGGATCAACTTCAAATTTCAGTGGAGTCCTCTATGCCCTAATTATATATCTGTGGTGTAAATTTGGTGAGAATCCATGTAGTAGTTTTGACATAATCCTTCAAAGCCTATATAAAGTAAAACTTCATCCAGAATCAGGATCTGGATTTGGATCACCTTCACAATTTAATGGGTTCTTCCGTGGTTTAATATCTATCTGTTGTAAAAATGTCGTCAAAATTCGCGCAGTAGTTTTGACGTAATCAAGCTAACAGACGGACAGACAAATAAATAAATGCCAATGATTTTATTATGTCCTTGGCGGATGTAATAAACAGTGTTGTCAAAGTTACTTTTTTAGTTACTTTATACAGTTGCTTCATTAGCAGCTTTATGTAATTACTTTATTAGAATCTGCAGAAAACTTGCAACTAATAAGTAATGTAACTAATAAGGTAACTAGTAATCTAACTTGGTTACTCTTAAGATTGAGCAATCAGCAAAGTAACTAATAGTTACTTTTCTGAGTACTAAATCTTAAAAATAACCAAGTTAGATTATGAGTTACTTCATTAATTACATTCAGCAGCTGCCGGCAAGTTGTCCGCAGCTGCTAATGAAGTATCTGTATAAAATAACTGTAAAATATAACTGTATAAAGTAAGTAATGAAGTAACTTTTCAAAGTTACTTTGACAACAATTGTAATAAACACATTCATTCTCAGTCCCACTTCTAACTGGGCAGACAGACAAACATACTTTACAATAATGTTGTGGCCAATCAGGTTCCACAGGTGGGCCACGCTACCCGAGGCCACCCCCTGGATACACCAGTGCCAGTTAACTAAAGACCTTGGTATAAAGCTTTACTGAGTTTGTAAATTTAAGCAAAAATTGTTTCCAGTTTTGCCTGACACATGGTTCTATGGGTCAGCTTGTTTTGCTTATTTTGCCTGACCAAACAACATTATTATTCCACAACAATGATGCTGTTAACTTCCTCTGATTATGGATGTTAGTTACTAACAAACAAAAACTCATTTATATTTTTCATCATTCTTAACTGGATTTTTTCTGGAGGGCCCAAATGTTTGCGGGCGAGGGATGTATCCAGCCCTCCTGCCTCTAGTTGCAAATCCAAGATGATAATAAGATGCAGACCTCAACCATGAGACACGTCATCTATCCACATCTAATCAGACCAAACATTTGACTGCTGGCATTTTCTAAATTCTTAAATAACACCTGTGCATCGCAATTAAAATAAGTGAAGAAACACATCACCAATTAACGAGTCACCAAAGTGTGGAGAAACCTTCGACTGCTGGCAGCAAACACATATCTGAGTGTAAATTGAGACTGGATGGTGAATTACCGGGAGCAGTTTCAGATGAGAAAAAGGAACACTTCAAGGTGACAGAAAGAGAGGGAGAGAGAGAAAAAAGCGAGATTGAATCAGGGAGAATCACTGCACCCACTCTCCAATCTGTGCTTCTCCATACCGATGTCAGCCGTACGAGCACACAGACAGCGCATCACGGAGACGTGCACACCTTATGCCCACATGGCTGCAGTTCTGCGTCAGAGACACGCAAGTCAAGCTGCCCTCCCTTCCACAGAGCCGTAGAAGACAGAAAAACTGTGAATCAACAGCTTGTCCATTTATGGCCTTAAGGAAGTTCTGTGGTTGCTTAGCAGCAATTGGGACCAGGAATACCAGAACTGATGCAAGAATGCCAAAGCAAAATGTCTTTCCTCAATGTTCCATTAAACTATTGTGGAAACTGCATATAATTAAACTTGTCAAACCACATACCCAAATTTTTTTCCTCTCTTAATTTATCTTTCTTTGTTTTTTGTTTTCTTCCAGATGGGTGCCAACATTAAGGAGTTCCTCGGCCTTGTGGAGGACTTTGTGAACATGATCGGCATGCAAATGAGCGGCTTTCAGGACATTTATGAAGTCACGGAGAATTTAGGTGAGCCCCCAGTTCCACTGCCAGCTGTTCTGTGCTCACATCCAGTCAGTGCAATTTGTTCTTCCTTCGGTGTGAGGATGCATCAGCCTTAATCACACCTGTGAATCAGAGTCCATAAAAGCAGAAGAATGCATCAGTTGACAGAGTGACAGAGTGACAGGTCCATCAGCCATCCCACATTATCTCCGCCGTCTTCAATATGCTGGCCATCGGACCCTAAATATATTTAGCGAGGCACACACAGATGACTTTTACGCGAACAAATGAACGTGCAAAATTGCACTCTAAATCACTCCTGCTGACTTCTATCTATCTAACTAATGACTTCTCCAGTCAGATCCATGACGCATGGAGTCAAAATGTTCTTGGCATGATTAAGTTCTTCACCCGCAGCACCACCTGGAAGTGTTTAGATGATGTGTGTGTAGTGCCGTTTACTCATGAGGCCCCTGCCTCCTGCATCTCTGTCCTCCACAGTGATGAGCATCCACAAACGTCCAACCACCACCAGCTCCAACTTCACCTTCCCCTTGAAGGGCTGGAGGGGAATGTTGGACTGGGTCAGGACTTCTGAAGAGAAGATTTCGGTGGTCCGTGATGCACTATCCATCGAGCAGGCTGGTGAGACCTTCAGCTTAAGGCTCAAACATGAATTGCTGTCAAAATTAATCGATAGTTGTCTAATGCAGTTTTGGGTTTTTTTTTTTTCTTCTTTCTAGGTGGAAATGATGCTTTTGTGACTGGCATTGTCCTCTATAGGAACCTTGCTTCAATTATGTCCTTTCAAAGGTAAAAATGACAAGAACGTAACTAGAACGGCACTCACTGTAGTTCATAGCTCTGTCAAGGTGCATCAGGCAATTTGAACATGTCAACCTGATCACACATTCCAATAATTTGACTATATGTATATTTTTTACGAATACATTGTATTATTGCATGAGAAAAAATGGCAAACAAAATTAATGGTTCCACCCCACAAATTAATGGGAGCTTTCTCAGCCTATGATCCACCTACGTACCAGCTGTCAATAAACCTAACCCATAAATTAGTTAGTAAACAAGCCAAATAATTGCATTGTGATCATTAAGGGGAGTTAGGAAGTTGAGCTTGCCATTGTCCACTAGATGTCACTATATCCTCAAAGTATTTCTGCATGGCATGTTAATTCTTTTGGTTTCACTTTACATTTTGGAAACAGTGAACAGTTTTGTTGTTGTTGTTGTTGTTGTTGTTGTTTTGTTTGTTTTTTGAAGCAGTTACTTCATTTAATGTTTCAAGCACTTTGAAGCAGTAAATCATTTTCTGAAACAACTGATTCAATTTATTGGATGTTTAAAAAAAACTCAGCTCTGCTGTCACTGTGTGGAACATTTCAGAAGGGCTTTAAATCTGAAATCACCTCTACCCTGATCCCCCAAGTATGCCTTTGTGTAGTCCAAGGGGAGCAATTATGATACATTTATGTGTTTATGTGCCTTAACAAAGTAATTTTTTCACTTCAATGCCTTGTGTCTGGTCTCCCAGACACCTGACTGTTGCCACATTCATTCAATCATAAGATCTCACTCAGCCTGCCATTTGTCCCTTCTCTGCAGCAACACCACCCTGCTCAACTCCAAGGTGGTGACTGTGATCGTCAAACCCACCCCAACTCTTCTGTCATCCCCCGTCGAGATCGAGTTCCCCCACCTCCATAATGTAAGTTGCTAATGGATTCCCCAGTTTGATGAAGTCTTACAAAAAAAAAAAAATCTCAGCTTCCCACCTGGGTGTTTGCTCACCACGGCACATGGAGGTTGACATTTTGCTGACATTTCACTGTCACTTGAAAGCATGCAAACATCACAGTGTAGCCATAATGCTCAGTTCAGCGATGATGATGAAAATTCACGTACAGTAATTAGTTTATGCAGCTGACGAGAGGCTGGTTTCACTTTAGGCACATATCACGGGGGAGGGTGGTGGAAAGGCAAGCTGTTGCATCTTGCACATTTGCAGGGTCCCAACCTACACACTCCTCATTTTTTCCAGCAGTGATTCCTCATGTTGCCTTCTCCGTCTGCTTCTCTTTGCAGGGCACCGTGAATGAGACATGTCTTTCATGGGATGAGAGCGAAACGTAAGTGTTCATCCACCATTCTACCTCACATCTGTCCCACTTGGCCTTACAGCACCCCCACCACCACCACCACCACTACCTCTTTTTTTTCTCTTTACTCACTGCTGAGATCCTTTCTGTCATGCAGCTGTCACTGCACATAAGCATTAACCGCCCCACCACCCAGATGCACACTTACCACTTAGCACACTTGATAAGTTTTACTGTCAATCACTTCCAACAAGAAGGGCAGAGCAGTGCCCCATGTTGACCTGCCTCTTCCAACCGGAAACTCTGCATGACGCAGACTTCAGAAATGACAGCCTCGATGATGCTCAGCACAGCCGGGTGGATGTAGTTCACCCTCTGCTCTTGCATCACTTTAAAAGGGATTCAAAGTTAGGGGCGGTAATGACATTTACTAGAGCCTGCAAAGCATCATATTAAAGGGGGTTAAAACAATTTATAAAAAGTCTTAGCTGCATTTAAATGACTTGTAAAAAGAAGCAGGCGGGCCACAGGTGGACCTTTTACATTTAGATGGAGTAGAGCTGCATGCACATAACCCCAGCAAAGAAAAACTGATCGAGAGGAGAAAATGCAATTAACTCATGTACTTTCAGAGAGAGGCCAATGCACCTCCGGGCAAACTGGATTCATTTTTCGCATCAAATCTGATTAATGGCAGGACGTAGATAGTGGAAATAGCAGAGGAGGAAGCACTGTCTGATGCTCATGTGTATGTCAATGTTTCCTTCCAGGGCTGCATGTATTAAACATTTGTGATAATCACAGACGGGCAGAGATAAGACGGGTCCTGCTGTATTTTGTGGCATAAAAATAAAAGGCCCACATATGGTAAATGGACTGCATTTATATAACGCTTTTCCATCTGCATCAGACGCTCAAAGCGCTTTACAATAATGCCTCACATTCACCCCGATGTCAGGGTGCAGCCATACAAGGTGCTCACAACACACCTTGCCCAAGGGCCCTTAGTGATTTTCCAGTCAGGGTGGGATTTGAACTGAGGATCTTCTGGTCTCAAGCCCATTGCCTTAACCACTAGACCATCACCTCCCCTCCATCACCTCACATCCATATCAGCATGCCTTTGTGCACGAGCCACAGTGACTGTGCCCTGCAGCCTTCAGGACATAGCACACTGTACAGGGTTGGACCTGCTGCCTGTGATGAAAATCTAAAAAAAAAAAATAATAATAAGCAGCCAGTCAGAGCTCCAGGGTGCTGCTTTGCCCCCCTGCCTACTTTAAGGCATCTGTTGCCACTTATTTGGCACAGTGGTACATCTTGTTTTGCTTGGCTAATACGTCAAAGCAAGATCTGAGGTTGAAGTGCATTCACAGTATGGTCCAGTTTTTGGTCCAATTTATGTCTCAGACAATAATATAGTAAATGAATAGTTTAAGACAAAGCTTATAGAGGTAAAAGTGTCATCGTTGTTCAGATTGAGTTTAAACTCCCACCTGCTCTGTTTCCAAAGAAAGAACACTTTGTTCTTTCTGAGAGGACATAACAGATCTCGCCAATCATCTCACATCTGAAAATCAAAACAGGAATAATTAAAAGTATGCAAATAATGTAATGGGTAGAATTAAGGATTGTGCCATTTTGCATTAGAATGATATAAAGAAAAAAAACTGAATCAGAATATAAAAGCTGCAGAAAGTGATTCCATTCCATTTCTTTCTTTCTTTCTTTTTTTTTCTTTTTCTTTTTTTTTAACATGCATCCTGTTTAATTCCCTTCGGTGCTTCTGGTCTGAAGAATGTGTCAGAGCTGAAAACAGTCTAACGTGTGGTTTCCCTCTCCCTGCCTGTGCAGTTCGTCTCTGCTCGGGTCTTGGTCGGCTCGGAGCTGCAGAGCGGTGCCCGTTCATTCATTCAGGACCAAATGCGTGTGTGACAGCCTCTCCACCTTCGCCATTTTAGCGCGTATCAACTTCGACTCGGTAAGTCTTCTGTCTGCACGCAGCTTTCTCTTGGTTTTTGTCCATCATTTGTCTTAAATGTGCAGCGCGGGGTGTGGATGTTGTTGTTATTTTGGTTTTGGTTTTGGTTTTGCTTTTTTGTTTTGTTTTTTGTTTTTTTGGAGCGCGCGGTGCCGCTTTTGCCTCCGCGCAGCGGAATCTCAGCTTCGATCATCCGAACGAGGGAAATAATAATGTGTTGATGAGCTGCGGATTGCATTCGGATGTAAAAGTGAAGCAGATCTGGATTGCACGTTATCGATCGTGCATCATGCGCTTTATATTTTGTTAATCGCTTGCAACCGTCTTGTTAAACGACTAACGTATTTACGCAGCAATCGACAGTGTGTGTGTGTGTGTGGGGGGGGGGGGGTATTGATAAATATTATTACAGCTGATCAAAAAATGCACGATGTTGTCTGGATTGAGTGGTCAATGTAAATCGTTCGTGCGCACAAGGGTGCTTATTAGATTGCCAAATTGCGCATAGCTTCATGCGCAAAGACAATGTGTAAATTTCTGTGTATTATTATGTGCCTCTGAGGCTGCAGCTCTCCAGTTACCCTAGTAACGGCTTCTGCAGAGCAAACTGTGATTTCTGGAGATGCTGAAGAAACGGGGGTGGGGGGTGGGTGGGGGGGTGCACAGCGCCCTCCCTCCTCCCCGTTTTGAAAAGCTCCCCAACACCATAAAGCGTCAGTTGTCTGTGCGCGTAAAATATCAAGTTAGACAATTAGTGTAAACAAAATGTGTCTTAAACTGTCCTTCCCTTCCTCCGACCTGCAGTTAATGGCAAAACATCTCTTAAATCTGTTGCTCCATAATTTTTTTATTTTTTTTTTGCATCCAATTGTCCCCATTATTTGTTAAAGCCTGCACACATGCCCCCTCCTGCAGATGTACCAATCATTCTGTGCGCACATATCTCTGAATTCTCTATTCCATCTACCCCCAGCTTCCATCTCCCTCCTATTCAGTCACTGTAGCTACAGTCTGAAAATGCCAGAGAACAGGACCAATAAGCGATGGCCATCTGGACACGCTTTGATGCTTCTTCCTCTTCATCCATTCTTTGGCATTTTCTATCATGTCTTCCATTAACGGGATTAACGGAGAGATGCTGCAGCGCGTCCACTCTTTCAGCATGCTCTGATTCACACACTGGTCCAGTGGGAACTGCCTGCCTCGTTAGTACAACAGATGCCCTTGACCAGCTTTGAGTGCAGCCACACACACGTTCAGCTGTCACAACCATCCCAAGCTCTACATTATAGCAGGTCTGCTGTTGAGCGGCTGCTTAAGTCTCTGCGCAGAATATCTGATGTAGATCTGTTTGGAAACGAGGACACAGGGTTTGTTCAAGGACAGGCAAATGACATGTTTCATATTTAGGTCAAACTAGATGTCTGGATTTCGCTCAGCGGGCCCCCGGCACCAGCATCAACCCAAGTAGAGGGATTAGGGAGAGAGGAAGTGGAACTTAAAGTTTTGTCCTTGTTATATGTCATTTTCCGGATTGTGTAAACAAAAAAACTATAGAGCATCTCACTGCTCCATTTTCTGTGCTTGGAGGTGTTTTTGATGCAGTTGAATTGAGTTTTTAACAAATTTGCTAGTGTTTGGATGCCGTAGGCCGGGTTTCTCCACTCCTGTCTATTCAGTTTTGAGACAGAACTGAGAAATTTCCAGGTTTTGTTGTTCGTTTTTTTCTTATTATTCTTGACACATTACAGTAGCAATTCTGTGTGACCTTCAGAAAGATGGATTTATTATATAAGGACATGTTCACAGTGGTTGTAGGGAGGCACTTGGGGTGTTCTCGCCTTTATTTTCCCTCAACACATTACATCCTTTGTGAAAAAAATATACTGTAGTGATTTGTCAAGATCAAGAATGACATTTTTTTCATACGAGACCCACATACGTTCCTGTGACTCAGTCCCATTACGGTGGTGACAGTTTGATTAGAAGTGTCAGATTAAATTAAAGCCTCGAGGTGCAAGACAGATTGGGGCAGCAGCATCTTAGTTTCTGGAGCTCTGCAGGTCTACAAGTGGAATTTTCTTTTCAGTAAGCACCCTGTGTGAACCCCTGTGGGTGTATCAGCATCTGGGAAGACAGACGGGAACCGAACCCTTCTGTATGTCTTCCACCTGAGACTCTGTGCCGTGTCTGTGTGACATGTGGGGTGGTCAGAGGGCAGGTGGTGGCAGGTTAATTCCCAAATGATATGGATTCAGTAGTTCTTGGAAAAAATATAATGCAATAAAACCCAAAAACACATGAGAGCAGAAATCCTTCCTGGACTCAAAAGTAAAAGCGTCTGTGTGATATGTTCACCTTGGGGCCACCTTGCCTCAGCCGTGTCCTGATTGTGCCATTCATCTGTTTGCCGACAGGGAGCTGTCTACTCTTCCTGATAGCGCTCACTCAGAAGCCTTTGTAGCGCGCATTACTGCTATCTTTCTCTCTGCTGTTTTGCATGAATATATTTAGAGCTCCAGTCCTAAGAGGTATGTTTGTGTTTTGTCTTCTCTCCACAGATCATGGACAAGCCGTTGCTTCCATCCGTGACTCTCATTGTTGGCTGTGGAGTCTCCTCTCTCACCCTGCTGCTCCTGATCATCATTTACGTATCTGTGTGGAAGTAAGTAAGCTCACGAGCAAAGCGCACTTCAGCGTCTAACATCCTGTGGCAGGTGGTCTGGTGTTTCTTAATCATTCATTGCCAAACTCAAGCTTTTCCTCTCCCCACCCTTTTTGCAGGTACATTCGCTCCGAGCGCTCGGTCATCCTCATCAACTTCTGCCTCTCGATTATCTGCTCCAATGCACTCATTCTCATTGGACAGACTCAGGCTCGCAACAAGGTAATGTGCACTTCCACCCAGTCGTCACTCTTCTTTTAAGCATCTTGGCTGCTTATGTGACTCTGAAAGCAGCCGCAGGCCAAAACCTGGTTTCTCACCGCTCTCTACTTTAACACGCCCACAGGTGGTGTGCACGCTTGTGGCTGCTTTCCTGCATTTCTTTTTCCTCTCATCTTTCTGCTGGGTGCTGACTGAAGCTTGGCAGTCCTACATGGCTGTCACAGGTCGTCTGCGCAACCGCATAATCCGCAAGCGCTTCTTGTGCTTAGGCTGGGGTAAGACCTCTTGGTGTTTGTTCTGTGTGTGGTATCACTTTCCACGACTGCTTTTCCACCCATGTCACAGTCTAACCTTTTTGTACCTACTTATTTGCTCTCTCCCAGGACTTCCTGCGTTGGTGGTGGCCGTGTCAGTGGGTTTCACCAAAGCTAAGGGATATGGCACTGTCAACTAGTAAGTTTAACATATCCAACCACCTCCATGGCTAATCTTCTCCAAGCTGAAGCACTAAGAATCTTTCTCCTCTTTTGTAGCTGCTGGTTGTCTCTTGAGGGTGGGCTCCTCTACTCCTTTGTTGGTCCTGCTGCAGCTGTTGTCCTGGTTTGTATTCTGTGACATCCTTTTAACAATGCATGAAAATGGTGCACTGTTTCAAAATGCGTCCTTTGCTAATTTTCTTTCTCATCTACGGTCTTTATTGCTCACAGGTGAATATGGTTATTGGTATTCTGGTCTTCAACAAGTTGGTATCCAAGGACGGCATCACTGATGTGAAGCTGAAGGAGCGAGCAGGGTGGGTTTTATTGATCTACCCTCACCCATCCATTCTGTCATGGTCAAGCAGCAGCAGAGTTCTTTTCTAAAAGAGTTGCTGTTGGGGTCGATTCTAACAATGTTCCTGTGGTGTTCTTCTCCTACAGCGCTTCCCTGTGGAGCTCCTGTGTGGTTCTGCCCCTTCTGGCCCTCACCTGGATGTCCGCTGTCCTCGCCATCACAGACCGCCGATCTGCCCTCTTCCAGATTCTCTTCGCTGTCTTTGATTCTCTGGAGGGTTTCATCATCGTGATGGTCCACTGCATCCTCCGTAGAGAGGTAGGATAAAACTAAACACCAAGATAAGATCAAGTAACAACAGACTGTATCTGGTGCCATTCTAATGTTTTTTTTTCTCTGTCAATTAGGTTCAAGAGGCTGTAAAGTGCAGAGTGGTCGACCGCAAGGATGATGGCAATGGAGATTCTGGCAGTTCCCATCACAATGGCCACACCCAGATGGTATGCTTCTTGGCTTTTTGCCTTTTTAATGTCTTGAGTGCTTCTTGCATTTTACTTCTTAATGAATATGTGCATACTTTAAGCAGTAATTGAACTTTTTTCTCATCTTTTTTTCAGCAGTCTGATAATGAAAAGGATGGAGATTCAAACAGACAAGGTGAGCAATTTCCTTTTACATTTTTCTTTTCTCATCTTTCCATTAGTAGTTCGATTTCTGTGCACTTGCACTTAAACCGTCTGATTGTGCATTCACAGACTCAGTTTAATGAACCAAATGGGTTTTGTTTTGTTTTTTTTGTATTTTGTCTCTTTTTCATAATGCCTGCTATTATTCTTCTTTGGGTTAAAAGGAACGAAGAGCTCCTCTGAAGAGAAGATGCCTCCTCCTCAGATGCCCCTTCCCATGGGCTCAAACTTTCACACCCTACCATCTAACCCCAGTAAGAGTCACATGCAGGCAGTTCCAGAATACTCCAGCCACACACTGACCCTGAAGAGGGAGAAAAGTCGGCTGGCAGGAGGAGTTGACCCGTCCTGTGGCAAACCTGTCTACGTCTGCGAAGGAGAGCTCTTCAAACAGCTGGATGCCGACCTCGCCCTGGTTCAGGCTGAAGGTGGCGTCTCTGACAGCAGCGGGTACGTCCTCATGCCCAACACCACCTCCACCCTGAGGTCCAAACCCAAAGATGACTCATCAAAATACAACATCAGCGTGGAGCAGCTGCCACAAGCCAGGTTGATGCACCTCGG
Organism: Thalassophryne amazonica; assembly: GCF_902500255.1. Lineage (NCBI taxonomy): Eukaryota > Metazoa > Chordata > Actinopteri > Batrachoidiformes > Batrachoididae > Thalassophryne > Thalassophryne amazonica. Next base: position 36,198,460 of record NC_047122.1, read on the forward strand.
AGGGCCCTTTGCCGAACCCCAGGCTGCCTTTGGAATAAAATCACTGCCCCCTGACCAAGTCAGCATGTCATACTCAGAGAGGGACTCGCCTATCCAGAACATCCACAACATGTCCAGTGAGTCTCACATCACCCACAGCAGCCTGGAGAACACCTTTGAGTCCATGAACTCCATGATGTCCAAGAGTGAAACGATCTCCACGTTGTCCATGAGCTCTTTGGAGGTACGACAGAAGGGATGGTGTGACATTTGCACATCTTTAATGCATTGTTTCTAAGGTGGATTTGAATCTCAACATTTTTCTTTCTTTTACCTTCTCATTGCAGAGGCAGAAATCTCGCTACGCCGAGTTGGACTTTGAGGTAAATATCATCTAGAACGTCTTCACCAGATTATGAAAAACATGTGAGATGCATTGAATGTACGTGAGCAAACATTCACTGTGAGAGTAAATTCCTTTTCTTTGTATTTTGTAGAAAATCATGCACACAAAGAAGCGCCACCAGAACATGTTTCAGGACCTCAACAGAAAATTACATCATGCCGAGAAAGACAGAGAGTCGCCTGCGTCTGACACCAAGGTAACGCCCTGATCATAAACTCACCATCCATCTCCAGGGAGACATTAATGTCCAGTAAATTCAGCACAGACCAGACAATTCATTCAAAAGTGGCAATTCTAAGATGTAAAAGGAATAAATCAGCAATTATGGTGCTGTTTTAAGAAATAAAATGACCTGAATAAACAACCACTGATTTGTGTGTTAAAACATGGTTGTCGTTACCTTCAGGTCATTTTTAAAATAAGGATGTATTTTCTTCCTTCCTTCCTTCTTACAGTCTGTGAGATGGAGTGTGTCTTCAGGAGGAAGTGACAAAACAAACCACAGCGTGAGTGTTTATATACACCTCACAGTCTCAAGTGACGCCTGTGTAGAGACACAGTCTGAGATTACACTTGCCACAGTAACGAATAACTCACAGCAGTCATGAAAATCCTGAAGTCAGAATCTGAAGTCACTTTGATTCAATGAGGAAATGCCCAGGAACTGATGGGGAACTCCAGCACTAACACGGGAACTCTTTGTGCCCCAACAGGACAAACAGCAGGCTCCTCTGGAGAGGCCGTGGGAGGGAGTCCGGGGCATCCCGCAGTCTCCACCTGCGTGGGTCCGCAAAGACCTGGAGCCCCTGGCCGCTTCACCTCTGGAGCTTCACTCTGTGGAGTGGGAGAAGACAAGTACCACTATCCCTCTGGTGGGGCAGGACATCATCGACCTGCAGACGGAGGTCTGAGCAGGGGGGCTCGAGAAGCCGCCTGATTTCACCTCGTTCACCTTTTTGGTTTTGAGAAAGGAATCCTACATGGATAGAATAGAGGAAACCAAGGAGGGAGGAAGTAGGTCCCACAATCAATGTCTTCAAACCCTCAGCCAGAGCAGGAGGAAAGGAGAGAAGGAGGGATGGGAGGAGTCAAGGTGGTAAGGTTGAGATATTTAATGTAGCTTCTCTGTGTGGACTTAAACGTCAGAGTGCTCTGAAGGTCAAAGGCTGAGTGAAGCGGTTTCCATAACCGGGACTGGCTGTGGTTCCATTAATGCTTCACTTGGAGGTTCCTGAACCCTCCCGTCAGGGTTTCAGAAGACGTGGTCAACATGTCAGTGCTTCTTTTTTTCTTCAAGTCACCTTGGAAAAAAAAAAATGAAAACTGTATCCTCCCTTTCATCTTGGGAGGAACTACTACTACAAGTAGACTACTACTTGTGGAACTACTTTTGTTTTTTTTTTCGAGCCAGGAAAACTTCCAACGACGCACAAGGCAAGATAGCGTACAGGAGCGGTTTAACGGAGTCGAACACTCTGCACTTTGCTGGATGTGCACACACGTGCTGTTTCTGTGATGTGGGTCAGTGGAGGGTTTGCGTGGTTGTTTGTACGGCTACACCTCTGGAAGTGTTTCAGACTAGCTAAAGAGTAAAACTTTGACAAGGTGGGATCATGCTGTATATTGTGATTCTTACTTGTTATCATTTTTATTCTTATTTTAGTTATTGTTACTGTTTTCATTAATATTACCTGAATATCTTTACATTTTAGTTTGTTCTCCCCCCCAACTGTCAGGTGCTAATTTTAGTTGTTTTGTGCTGTGATCTGCAAAATTAAGCTCCCACAAAGAAAACAACAACAACAATAAAGATGTGTAATGCGTTGTGTCCCCATATGGACTGCAATGGGACAAACATAGCGGGTGGTGAGCGGAGTGCCGGCGGCTAGTTACCCAACATGCCCTGGTGTCTGCAGCTCTCTGCTTTGATACCAAACCACCAGCATGAGGACAGACACGGACTCTCACACAGGTAGAGCAATGCGCTCTGGGAAATGCTGGGCGGACTCGTGAGGTCGGGATAAGGAGACGACGCGGTCTCACCAGCTCCCTCGGCTGGAAAAAGATGCAGGCTCTTCCATGTCGTACATGCGGATTTAAGGGTCAGCGGGGGTCCTTTCAACATAGGCCTTTTGTTTCTCAGCTTTGCAGGACTCATGAAGCGAGCTGAGGCTCCCAGCGCCGACGTGACTTCCACGGGTCCTCGAGACTTCAACACATTTGTGTTTTCAGCCATCAGTGTGAAATAGTGCAATATGATGGGTGCTTGATGCTCAAGCAAGACTGATATTAAGATTTAGGTGGGGGTTTTTTCTTACCGATGTTTCCAAACTTTTATACCATCTTCCTCATATTTACAGAGAATATAGATGCTTTATGAGAATATTGTATAACAAATCTGTATTAGTAATTCAAGGAATTTATTCACTAGAGATTTGTTAGCACAAGACTTCGTGTTTGGAGTCCTCTGTGGCACTTAGATAAATGTTCTTCTATAAAGCGAGTATTATATAGTATGAATGATAGCATATGAATATAAAGTGTGCTGCAGGATATTTGTCTTTACTCCACGCTGTAGCGACGAGTAACTGAATCTCATGTCTTCTGTAACAGTGTTTTGATAACCTTGTTGTCAGTAAGTCAACAGTACCAGCCATTGTTCCCGTCCTTTATGACATCATGCTGTCAAACCACCCCCCCAACCCCAAAACAGTCCAGTTCATACAGTACCTCAACTTACTTGTACTGAAAAACCATTTGCATTTTCTTGTCACTGATTTGTTTTGTATGTTCTGTTTTACCTTCTGCAAATGTAGTTTTCACAGCACAACATGAATGTGACAATTTCTAATAAAACATATCTATATTACACGAAGCCAAACAGTCCCAGATTGTTATTTTTACGTTTCTGAAAAGCGGTCACACCTATTAAGTTTGAGATGGCAGCTTTTAAGTGCAACATTGTGCATCGTATTTTAAGCATAATATTCAGACGTACTGTTAAGTTGATGGGAAACAAAAACAGCAGAGGAACAGATTCTGCAGTAATAGTATTTTGTCATAACCTGCCTCTTGATGAAGCGTCTGCCAGCAAGGCGCTCACTAAATATAGAAGTGATTTGCAGTTAGGATGAAGGCAACCTCTCAAGTGTGAGTTTCTTTTGTTCTATTTCCATGCGTTTCCAGACAACCCGTAACCAAATACAAAAAAAAAAAAAACAACACCTATGAAAGCGGAGAAATTAGAAGACAAATTTGACAGGGCAGAATGATCTCTCTAAAAATAGGTAATGTTCTCATCAATTGTTTCTTTCTTGTTTCACCTGCAGTGTTACAGCACATCAGTTCACGCGGTTGGTTTTAACTGCACCAGTCAAATTCTACTGCAAAGCATAAAAAAGAAAACATTTATATGATCCCATCTGTTCTTCACATTTTGATGCAAACTGTGAGAACAGTATTTCTCAACCTTTTTACTCAGCACCCACAAAACCTGTCAAACCAGCCTGACATACCCCAGATCAGCACCCAGTGTTACTAGATTAGAACCAGAGCAATCAGAGTGTAGACACAGAGATGACATATATCCCCCCTCAAAAAATAATAATGAAAAAATCAGATTGCTAAGAAATGACCAATTTCTCTGCCTGCTCCTTTAATTGAAAAGGAGCTACCACTTGCCATGCCCCCATTCCCATCATGTAATGTGGTCATGTCGATGTTGCAAAGAGTAAGCAGGTCTTCCGCTATGGGGATGTATCTCTGACCTAGTGCAAAGCAGTGCACATCCATTTGTAAGTGTTATTGCTAGTTTCCACCTCACCAGTGTTACACCTAGCGCCCCCACATCCTCTAAATCATTACACTACTTGCACTCATATGGGCCATAAAATACACAACAAAAGTAAAATGAAAACAAAGACTCACGAATTAATGTAAAACCTCACCTTACTGCTTCACCTCAGGGAGCTTTGGTGGGAAGTGTGTACTGCACTCTGACATGTTGATTCTAATCCATTAACTCATCAAAAATCTTTTCAGTTTGTTGCCTCAATACCTCCGAGCTGTGCGCCTGGTGCACTGAGGCCCCATTCCAAAATATATGGTTTTTGACCACAGGATCTTTGACACCACCAAGAGTATCCCCAGGACCTGCTAAGATACTCTTGGTGGTGTCGAGTGAGTCTTGGGCACTTTTGATAGCTTGTGGAGGTGCAATTTGTCCATACACATCCACAAAACTGTGGATCTTTAATAATGTTTAACATGAAACCCCAAATATATTTGACTTTAAACAAAAGACTAGCGTGTTGCCCGTGGGGATCCATGGGCTCTAGAATGGGTAGTGTTTACAAAATAGGTAGTTGACATTTTTCAAGGGTAATTATAAATTATGCAGTTTCTATGATGATTTTAACTGAAAGCGCAGGAAATTAAAATGAGAATGTTTTGTGAATAATTGTATTCATTATTTGGCAAATGTCATGTTTTACAACTGGCAAGGATGAGATATTCCCTTTGTTCAGAGCTTATCTGGTTACCAGGGGTTGATTAATGGTGATATCCCTAATTTCTCCAAAAATATTAGTCCGATCAACTTAACGTTTTCGCGGCGCTTATCCTTGATCCAAAATACATAAGCATACCAAATGGCAAATGTCACCTCTCCCCAGTTTCTCCATGATCGAAGTAACACACACACATGCACACATACACATACACAGAGGCCACTTGGCTTTTAATATGTAGATAAGAAAGATCTAGTACAATATAACCCCTTTAATGACTATATGTTGAGTATATTTTGTGTTTGCAAATTACAAAAAAAAATGTGAGTTCTTTTTATTCATAACATTTTATGTATACTTTACATATAACACTTTTTGGGAAACAGTAGAGAATTAACATGGACAGACGGGTTTGGGAGGCGGGGTACAAGCTGAAACCATATTAACATACATTGTAGCCATGGCAACGTCAACATACCATATGCATCACTTTCGCTGCAACTGAATAATTTTTACTCACTATAACATTCTGTGCTTGTGTCTTTTCACACCAAATGTCAGTCAGTGTGGAATGTCTGCACCACACCATCAGAGTGCTAAGCCTTTTGAAAATGGCACAGAAAATGTGTAACTGACAAGTTCCCGTGCCTTCTCTTTTGTAAAGTATTTGTTTCATATCAGCAGGCAAGCTGAATAATCATTGCAGCACTAAGTGGACACACATTGGTTTACATATATTCATAGAGAAAGGCAGAATGGGAAAGCTGGACGGAAAACATCACAAATGCCTCATGGATGTCTGCACATGTGCGCATGTTACCATCTATTTATGTTTGTATTTACAAAAACACAGTAATGTTGTTGGCCTCTGTCATGATAATGGGACAGCACAGCAAAAATTGTGCATTTTGTTATAAAAGCACAAAACTGGACATTGAGCCATCATGTATTTTGACCATGGTTGCCATGGCAGCCATTTTTCAAAATGAATATTAAAAAATGCTCCAGTCGTATTACAAAATATACCACATTATTTGTCTGTTCCTAAATATAAGATGCAAATTATTGGTTGAGCTAATAGGATTAATAAATGGAATAACTTTGACTGTGTTGAATGCTTGGTCTCCAAAGTAACAGTTAAATGCATCTACTGTAGAAAGTATTCACAGTGCTTGATGTTTTCCACATTTTGTTATGCTTTAGCCTTATTCTAAAATGGAGTAAATTCATTTTTTCCCTCAAAATTCTACTCACAATATCCCATAATGACAACATGAAAAAAGAAACCATATGTACATAAGTATTCACACCATTTGATCAATACTTTGTTGATGCACCTTTGTCAGCAATTACAGCCTCAAGTCTTCTTGAATATGATGCTACAAGCTTGGTGCACCTATCTTTGGGCAGTCTTGCCCATTCCTCTTTACAGCACCTCTCACACTCCATCAGGTTGGATGGGGAGCGTCGGTGCACAGCCATTTTCAGATCTCTCCAGACATGTTCAATCAGATTCAGGTCTGGGCTCTGGCTGGGCCACTCAAGGACATTCACAGAGTTGTCCTGAAGCCACTCCATTGATATCTTGGTGGGTGCTTAGGGTCATTGTCCTGCTGAAAAATGAACTGTTGCCCAGTCTGAGGTCAAGAGCACTTTGGAGCAGGTTTCATGTAGGATGTCTCTGTAAATTTCTGCATTCATCTTTCCCTCAATCCTGTCTAGTCTACAGGTTCCTGCCGCTGAAAAACATCCCAACAGCATGATGCTGCCACCACCATGCTTCACTGTAGGGATGGTTTCCTCCAAACATGATGCCTGGCATTCACGCCAGAGAGTTCAATCTCTGTCTCATCAGACCAGAGAATTTTGTTTCTCATGGTCTGAGAGTCCTTCAGGTGCCTTGTGCTAACTCCAGGTGGGCTGCCATGTGCCTTTTACTAAGGAGTGGCTTCCATCTGGCCACTTTACCATACAGGCCTGATTGGTGGATTGCTGAAGAGATGGTTGTCCTTCTGGAAGGTTATCCTCTCTCCACAGGAATACTGGAGCTCTGACAGAGTGACCATCAGGTTCTTGGTCACCTCCCTGACTAAGGTCCTGGATTTAGGTGTGAATATGCACCACTATGATGCATATTCACACCTAAATCCACAAAAGCAGCAAGAACGACTCATTTACACAGATGCACTCTGTCACATGCACTTTTGTATCTACTGAGGGCATCGTTACCTCAGTCCAACCTGAACCACACTAATTATGAAAAAAACTGTTGTGTATGTGCATGCACACAGTTATGTATGTGTGCAGCACAGGCTCAGTGCTATAAACATTTTTGCTTATCGCAATGTGAAATCTTGCATCAATTAACATCATGCTGGCAGCAACAGCACAAGGTCCTGCCTGGTGCTTAAATGAAGGCTGTTGCTATGGAAACAACAGATGCCAGTCCTCCAGATAATCATAGAAGAGAAGATCTTAAAAGGTTTAAGCATGCAGAGAAAAGACTTAGCATGCAGAGAAAAGACAGGCATCTTTATATGTCAAATGTGATATTAGTGGAAAAATTGTGACTCACGGTAAAGTTAACTTTGGAGTGACTACACACACACACACACACACACACACACACACACACACACACACACACACACACACACACACACACACACACACACACACACACACACACACACACACAGCAAATAGATTTTTGTTAAGACAGAGGAAATTAAATCCTCTGAAACAGTTCAGTTTTGAATGACTTGATTAAATTCATGTGAACTGCAGATTATAGACACGTCATTGGCAGACTAAATTTGTAATTCTCTTTATTTTTAACTTTCTCTGATCAGGTTCTTCAAAGTTCTCATAAGCTGGTATTAGTCATACCAACTGAGGAAATTTACTTTATATGAGGGCATTTTGTAGACATGTGCACCAGGGGAGTGATCTGATGTTGCAGCCCAGTCTCACGTTTTTTGTTTTTTTTTTTACATCCTCCAGTCACGAAATGAGTCATATCACAACTTGCCATGAGACCAGGCTGCAGATAGAGTGAAGATATTCTTGCAAATGCAGACAAATTAAAGCATAAGTTCCTGTTTTAACTTTTGTCATATTAAGATGTCGTTAGTAATCAAACCTCTGAGTGCTCACCTTTGGCTATTGTCTAGTTTACAACAAATCCTTTTATTAACAACTTGTTTAAGAAAGAATGAGTGGAATTGAAGGGAGAAGTTGTCAAAGCAGTTACAAAAATCTATGATATGCTCAAAATGACAACAAAATAATGTGTGCAACCTACACTGTAGTTGTCAGCATGTTAACCATATAACAGCATCTAAAGAAATAGAACTAGATTACTTAACTACCAGCCCTGCAACAGGCTGGCATCCTCCTTAATAGCAGTAAGTGGTTGAAGATGAGTGAGTGAGTTAACTACCACTTTAATGTCAAAATCCTCTATCGCCTTCAAAGTTAGTTCCAATTGGTTTCTTTATTGCCGTTGCCCATGTAGTGCACAGATCTTGCAAGTCCTTATATTTTAAACTTTATTAGCAATATAGTGAATGCACAGTACCACGTAGAGCAGGTGGCTTAGTGGATAAGGAGCTGCCCTGCCAATATGTAGACCTTATTTCGAATCCCTCTTGTGCTACCTGTCTGTGTCCTTGGACAAGACACTTAATCTGTGTTGTCTCAGTGTACCCAGCTGTAAATGGGTACAGCCCTCTGCTGGAGAGGTAATCTGTGTCAGACTGGCATCCTATCCAGTGGGAGTCGTAAGCTCTCATCCACGTGACAGTACGGAATCACGAATAGGCCTATATATAACTTACTTCTTTGCAGTACAACAGTACCTGCATTGCTGTGTCCCACTCTGGGCGCAAACTCACAACCTCTGGGATGGAAGGCAGGCGCTGTAACCACAAGGCTAAAGCCCACTTTATGCTAATCTGTCGGCCGACATACAAAAATACCTGAAGTGCATTTCTTCATCCTTCAATTCAATTCAATTCAATTTTATTTATATAGCACCAAATCACAACAAACAGTTGCCCCAAGGCGCTTTATATTGTAAGGCAAGGCCATACAATAATTACGTAAAAACCCCAAAGGTCAAAACGACCCCCTGTGAGCAAGCACTTGGCGACAGTGGGAAGGAAAAACTCCCTTTTAACAGGAAGAAACCTCCAGCAGAACCAGGCTCAGGGAGGGGCAGTCTTCTGCTGGGACTGGTTGGGGCTGAGGGAGAGAACCAGGAAAAAGACATGCTGTGGAAGGGGAGCAGAGATCAATCACTAATGATTAAATGCAGAGTGGTGCATACAGAGCAAAAAGAGAAAGAAACACTCAGTGCATTATGGGAACCCCCCAGCAGTCTAAGTCTATAGCAGCATAACTAAGGGATGGTTCAGGGTCACCTGATCCAGCCCTAACTATAAGCTTTAGCAAAAAGGAAAGTTTTAAGACTAATCTTAAAAGTAGAGAGGGTGTCTGTCTCCCTGATCTGAATTGGGAGCTGTTTCCACAGGAGAGGAGCCTGAAAGCTGAAGGCTCTGCCTCCCATTCTACTCTTACAAACCCTAGGAACTACAAGTAAGCCTGCAGTCTGAGAGCGAAGCGCTCTATTGGGGTGATATGGTACTATGAGGTCCCTAAGATAAGAAGGGACCTGATTATTCAAAACCTTATAAGTAAGAAGAAGAATTTTAAATTCTATTCTAGAATTAACAGGAAGCCAATGAAGAGAGGCCAATATGGGTGAGATATGCTCTCTCCTTCTAGTCCCCGTCAGTACTCCTTGTCCCAAAGAGTTTGAACAAATGTTGAATATTCACTCGTCCTCTACCTGGATTCGTTCAATAGACAAGACCACCTCTGCACCCGTCTCCTCTTTTGTTCTCTTTTCGACAATTGCAATGAAAACAATTGCTGTTCAGTGTTCATCAACTCCAACTTCAACAACTGTCTTTCTCTCTTCCTTGCCACTGTTCACTGTGTGTGGAGGAACAAGGCCGGATGGTAAATAATCAACGATGTTCATGGCCATAGATCTTATGGGATAGTAAGCCAGCTTTCACGTTGTAGCCCCTACTGTTCTGTTGGTAAACTGCTTTGCAACACTCACCAACAGGGTTGGGAGGGTTACTTTAAAAATGTTTTCCGATACAGTTACTAGTTACCTGTTGAAAAATGTAGTCAGTAACGTAATCCAAGTACCATAATATTAATCAATCAATCAATCAATCAATTTTTTTTTATATAGCGCCAAATCACAACAAACAGTTGCCCCAAGGCGCTTTATATTGTATGGCAAGGCCACACAATAATGATGTAAAACCCCAACGGTCAAAACGACCCCCTGTGAGCAAGCACTTGGCTACAGTGGGAAGGAATTAAATTAATTCAAGTAATTAAAGGAATGTAATTTGATTACTTTCAATTACTTCTGGATTACTGCAATATCAAATATGCTAATACAGACAAAAGAAACTAAATATAAATAGTCTTGACCACATAGTACAGTTTGTTAAGCAAAAACAAAACTGTTTCTTTTATATGGCATGCTCTGTTTTATTTCACATTATGAATTAAGAGTACCCACAATATTGTTTTAAACACACCCAGTGTTCACCTGCTATATTTTCAACAAAAAATGCCAAACAAATGAAGGATAATGAAAACTCAGGCGGTGTGCGGATGAATTTGTAATGAAAAGTGGCTTGCAGAACAAAAGTCTGCTACTAGTTCAGTAAACATAAAATTAGCTTACTTTAGTCTTTCACGTTGCATTCGCACCATGTTTAACATATCAGTCCACTTATTGAACTTTCAAAATAAGAACAAAAGCATAATGAAAACCATTAAGTAAATACTGTCAGTAAGGAGGCGTGATCGCCATTTTAATTCCGGGCAAGTTAGTGACTTGCGTGCATAGAAGTTCAAGAAACAGGTGGAATATGTCGGAAAGCTGCGAATGTTGGCAAAGCCACAAACAGAGGTACAAGGGAGACAATATTTCCTTCCATAAGTAAGTGGTTTTAGTTATTCTTGTTACTTTGTCCGTGATATTTGGATGATAAACAACTGTATGTTTCCTGCTGTACCTGTGTCGCCCGATGACACGGACCATTAACTCTTCACTTATGTCGAGTTGATATTTTCCAGTGCTAGACCAACGTCTAGTTAAAATGCTTGTCGTTAGTGATTAAAATTGTTCGACAAGACTGGGGATTTTTTTTTTATTTGCACCTTAAAATAATGAGATTATAATGACCCGCGCTGTGCCGCTCACAGTCACCAGCGCAGATCCGTGTAACTTTCAACACTAATATTTGGGAATGTGTGTGTGTCAGAGTAAGTTTATTACTTTCCTGACATAATTTAATGTCATTTAATTTTACTGGCTCGATATCCAGGTCAAAATGGCATTTTAACATGTTTTTTGCGAGCATTTTTTGCGAGCATTGTGTTCAGTCGCAGATCTCCATTGAAAATGCATTAACATCCGGGAACTTCATCAATATTTTGCCCAGTTAGGAGACGTCATGTCGCTGTCCATGAAAGGGACATTTTTGTTTCAGAGAAAAAAATATATTATATACAGATAATATCATAAAATGCATTAAAATTGTAATCCTGCGAACTACTCCCCATTTTTACTAAATATACCTGTAATCTAAATACGTCTTTTTTTCTGTAACTGTAGCGGAATACAGTTACCTTTTTTTGTATCCTAATTACGTAACGCCGTTACATGTATTCTGTTACTTCCCAAGCCTGCCCACCAACACAACGGAAAACTTCGAAAGGGTTATGCACACGTCAAGGTAATTGCATGGCCACAGAGTTACAGAGTACCGTAGTAGAAGCATAAAAAGTTCTTTAAACCCATGGGCTCTAGTGTCTGTCGCTAGAGCGTCGTTTGGCCTTGGGGAGTGAAGCTTACAAACTTGTGCATCACACCACTTGCTGGCTTCCATTACATAACAAACAACAGAATAAAACTAAAATCAAGCAATGTAAACAGTTAAGGTCTAATATTAAATATGTTGCAAGCCTCTCTGGTAAACTAGCCAAGCCAAAGGTGGCACTCATTTACCATGGAAATATGGACCTGGAATGGACGTGCTCACCTCAATCTTTTAGTGTCGCTCAGGACAGGAAGGCACCATTACTAAGGGTGGAGATGTGCAGATCATCAATAATAAACTGACCACTTTTTTTGCACTAGGGTCACTAGTTCTTAACGGATTTTAATAAATGTAGGCTTGTTTTAAAGCCATTTGAAAGCTCTTTCCAATGAATCTATGCATGTGTGGGTGAAAAAAACTTTTATGTAAAATGCAGAAATTTGGGGAAATTATGACAAACTGTGCTGCTTTTCTTGCTCTATTGTCGCGATGTGTTAACAGATTTTAATAAAAGTAGGCTTGTTTTAAAGCCCTTTAATTGCTCTTTCTAATGAATCCATACATGTCTGGGTAGAAAAAAAACGTTTTATGTAAAGTGTGGAAATTTGGGGGAAAATATGCCATTCTGTTCATTTTCTGTGATGGTTTTTATCCTGTCATCATAATTCTCTATGGATTTTTATAAATGAGGCCTTGTAAGTTGTATTCAAGCTGATTAAAAGCTCTAATGAACCCATAGATGCCTGGATAAACAGTCCTTATGTATTAAAATATAAATCTGAAGTATGCCTTGCCATTGTGCTCATTTACCTTGCAGCTTTTTCCACTGTAATATTATTGCTAGTCTTTTAATGACAACAACATATATATGATTTTTACTAACATTTTATTCCAAGTAGATATAAAGCCATTCAGAATTTATGACTTTTGACCCTCAGTCAGGGTAAAAAGTACCTCCTCCATCCCCTCCAACCACACTGTAAAAATGTAAATGCCGCCTGTGACCACCATGTACATATATTAAACAACACTGCAAGTATATATACATAAATATATTTAAACATTTTTGTTTCCGTATTTGTATGCATGTGAACGCAGCTTAATGAAAAGAACTTATGGCGTTGAGTTATAGTCTCAGTATATTGGTATTAGGGTGATTCTTAGACTACGGGCACTTATTATGTCCTTTGATCATATTGTATGAAAAACAGAAAAAAGAGGAAATTTCACACTTTTATAGTTATCTTTACAATGTAAGTGTGTTAAGAAATTTGTTCTAGTAGTCTATGATGACTTTTTCACCTTTTTTCAGCATCATTATATGCAAATATTGCCGTTTTGTGCTTGTCCCACACCCAGACTTTTGATCTTCAATGATAAAAATGAATGGTAAAGAAACGTTTTTTCTAATGTTTTAAAATATCTCAGAATAAAATATCAGTAAAATAATCCAAACATAATTGGGGTATTCAATGTCATACAACTGTTGTGATTTTTTTTAAACAAAATGTAGTTGTCCCACACTATTGTCGTAGTTTCCACCACAACACTGTAATGTCCCTAAACAGTTTGTATGAAAGATTGTTTGGGTAGTTTCTATGGAGATAAACAGTGACATCAGAGCACATGTATATAGTGCCAAATCACAACAAACAGTTGCCCCAAGGCGCTTTATATTGTAAGGCAATGGTGTGGTGGAAATTACATTTACAAGGCCAATAGTGCCCGTAGTTAAAGAATCACCCATTAAATTGCGACATAACAACTTTAAAATAGACATTTGTTTTACATAATTACATTAAGGCTCTTGTAAAGTTCATTTTAATATTCGAGAATTTGTTTTTGTAGTTGGTGCAGTTGATGGTGAAGCACTGGCTGCCTTTTTTTCCCCTCATTTCACTTCTGTTTAACAGGTGCCGTAACTGGCTCAAGGCGGCGGCCATTCCAGGTCTCTATTTCCATGTCATTTACCATTAGCTAAATCAGCTAGCATACATCTATACAGCGCTACTATTTCCCCCAAAACTTTACAATAAACAACTTCGGTGGAATGAGTATCAGCAGTGGGTAATAATATCACCAAAAATATATAACAAATCATTAAATCCTAGCATTAATAGCTACACTATGCAATTTTAAGTATATATTGTAAGTTTCTATTGTCTTTAAAAGGACACACCATGAGAGACTCAGATAGAGAAACACCTCCATGGTAATAGCCAAAAATAACAAAACTAACCAATTACTCAGGTTAAAGCAGACCTCAGCCTTAAACTGTTCAGAAACCAGAAGTCTCTATTTGATCCAAATGACCATTTTTCTTCATTATGAAAGAAAATATCTATATTTTGATATTTGTCTCATTAAAATGTTCTGCACATTATGTCAGTAACCTCTGGTACTACTGAGCAGAGTTCGACCTCAGAATAACACATTTAGTTAATATGTTGTTTTGTACTGCATTCTATGATGTGGTGACAAACGGATTATTATTTATGGATTACTGAAGGAGCTTTTTGGACACGTTTTGTGCATGAACAGCACTCAGGGTTTTTAGCACAGCATGAACTAAAAGCCATAAAAAAAAAATATTAATAGAAATAATCTTCAGTGAATAGTTGGGAGGCAGGGAGATGGTGACTGTTCATGCTGATTTTAAGGTTTCCGATTTGCATTCAAAGTGCACTTTAAAATGGGTCACTGGTCTGTTGAGCTTTCTGTCTACATTGTTGGTTCCTGCTCCCCGTGTAGATAAATAACAGACTACAATAGGTTACAGCTGTTTGTGCGTCATAGCAAAAAGCCAACAAGTTCCAAGATGTGTTTTCCAGCTGATTTTCATGCTTATTATACTGTCAGTCCTTAAGATAACAATAGTGTTAGGAAAAATTACCCAAAAACTCTCTATCTGACACAGACAACAAATGAGACACCAGGGAAACCAGGTTTCAGTTTAAGATCTTTTGTTATTTAAAGCTTTAAAGGTACATGTCATACAGAGTGTAAATTTTGCTGAGTAAAATTTACTCTGCTGGGATAGCATTTGATACTCTATCCCGGTGCTAAATCAACTCAAAACAGTGTAAAATCAACTCTTATTGGAGTAAAACCACTTGCATTGAAGAGATGGTGTCGCAGACCAAACGGTCCTCCCATGCTCTCCACTAGCGCCACTAGCTTAGCTTATGGCAAGCTAAAAGTGGACGCTCTCGTTTTGGCTGAACAACTAACCAGTTTCTGGGTATTCTGTGTTAGTACGCACTCGCGGCCGACGTGCTTAATGAATTCCTGCGCAAAAAGTAGTTCCCAGACCTGCGATGAGTGCGTTTTCATGGGTAACAAAAACATCGGGAGTATATCTGGCACAAGAACTTGTGTATCTTGTTTGTTTTTATGCTTAAATGATCGTAAGTCAATACTGACACTCATCCAGCAGCATCTTCTCATGTCGGCAAATAAATTCAGCGCTGGGTCAGATGAAAGTAGTCCGGCAAGCTATCCCACAATGCCAAAATAGCAAAGATGTCGCTCCAACGAGAGCGGCACTCTGAGCAGGGTGCAGTCGTCCGTCAGCCCTGCCGTCACTGCGCTTACGTCATCAGCCACAGTTCACTGATAATCACCTCGTTTCTGCTTCAAACTGCACTCCAGTCATCATCTATCTCAGCGACAGATATCTGAAGCTTTTGTACAACAATCCTGTCCACATAAATTCAGCATTATTCCATAATAACAGATGGAGGAAGCGATCAGAGCGACGCAGCCGTGTAAGCTGTTAGCGAGCGGATGTATTCGCTGCACATCAGACATTTCAATGCGTTAATGTTTAAAGCCTCGTTTCTGCTTAAAACTGCCTCATTTCTGCTTAAAAAACTGACTTTAGAATGATTCAAGAGGTTTTACCTTGTCATCTGATGGTTAATAATCCTATTAATCCATTTGATTGGTTTGGGTGGAGAGACTCTGTGTCAGACAGGCGGCTGGGCACATGCATAGTGGAGGCAGGGTGGACCAATGTTTAGGAGCGGACCGTTCAGTCTGCAACAACTGTCGAGCTGATTCACTCTATTATAGAGTGTAATTTACTCTATTTAGACTGGGATCAAATGCTATCCCAGCAGAGTAAATTTTACTCAGCAAAATTTCCTGTGTAGGTCTGAAGACAAATACAACTACATTCAGTTTTCATGCCACTTAAACACAGCCCCAAGGTGTGCCAAAGTTCATTGAATGAAATCATTTGATAGCATAAGACAGTCAGTCTTAAAGTCTTTTCCTGATTGTTTATTATATACTAATGAACGAATGTCTTGCCTCATCAATCTTATCTGTGCTCTTTGTACACTTCCTCTTCCATGACATTGTTCAGTCACTTACTAAGACAATTATAATGGTAAATATATTTGACAGAACATTAACAATATTAATTTTTATAACAAATAGGGGTTTGCTGGAATGGAAAAGGATAATGACCAGCTAGGCTGCAATGTGAAAGTGGATGTTACAATGATTTTTTTTTTTTAATTAAGTCACTTGCAAAGACAATAATAAATGTAATTTCTTAAATGCATAAAAATAAAAATGGTTAAAAGTGCTCATCTTGCAGACTGGGTGTTGGGTGGTGGAATCCAGTGGCTTATGTGCCTTTGTCGGCGAGGAAAGATTTGCTGATCTTCACTTTGTGGATAATCCTGTGATCTTTGTGGAACCAGTGGATGTCCTGACTGCAGCCACTTGAGAAGATGAATGAGGAGCCCGTGCACATAACTGCAGTATTACCACTGTATTGTTTTTTGGATGCATGCATAACAGTCTGTTTGTGAAATAAGTTAGCTCCACTTTAATTTCTGCCAAGCTGTCTGACAATCCACAGACAAATACTGTTCCCCTGTCAAATCACCCAGAGTGCACAAAAAAGTGTTGTGTGTGTGTGTGTCTGTATTACTGTCTGTGCTTTACGTGTATGGGTTTGTAATTTAGTCCTCTGTCCTGTTTCTTTGTTTTCACTTATATGGTTTATGGTCTGTCTTCTCATTTGTCTGTGTGATCTGCCCCCTGTCTGTGCCACGTTGTTAAATGTCATTGTGTTCTGTCCATGCTCCTTCTGTGGGTTGTCTCTCTGTTCTAATCCCGGTTGGTGTCAGTTTGTCCTTGTGGTTTGTCCTCTGTCGGTGTCTTGACTTTTCTGTCCATGTCTCTGTGTTTTGTTATTTGTCTCCTTGGTGTCCTATGTGGCTTTTCCCAGTTCACACTTTATCCATTTTTGAGTTCCACATTAATTTTCTGTTTTTTTTTTTTGTTTTTTTTTTTGATGGGTTTAGCTTTATGATGCGTTTACACATAGGCAGGACACATTACGAATGTAATTTTTCTGTCATTTGTGGCACATTCCTGACATTCTTAAGGGCCCCTTCACACAGTACGAATAAGTACAACTTAGGGTGACTCACGGCGGAACAGTTCGTATGAGGGAACCACAAAAACATTGCGCCAATAGGCAGGCGTGCACAATGCCACTGCGACGGTTCGTGCAAGTGGGAACACAGCGTGAGCAGCTATGCGATGTGTAACCACAATGTGCAACTGCTGTGAAAATAAAAAAAAAATACATCCCACCTATGGGATTTGAACCTACACTTTCCAAAAGCTCTGTTTGCCAGCCAGAAACTTTATGACTGAGCTACCATCACCGGCCTATAATCAGTGCAGAAAAGTGCCTGAAATCAACAAGGACATGGAAGAGGTGTGCTGTGTCCGGCCCACATGTGATCAGATCTATACTCATAGATCTGGGGAGCACAGGGGGGCACGACACACGCACGCGTGTGAGACATGCACCACATTTGTGTGGCTTTTTGCAACGCCATAGTTGTGGGGCACTTAGACAAATTTCACATCCAGCTTGACAGTGACTGTCTGCTGACTGTTATCATGTTGACAGCGCGAATGACCACACATTTTCTCAGTGCCATGAGAGCAGTGTTAAATGGTCATGTGTATCAGCTGGAATTTGGCCAACACCTGCTGCAAGAGGATTCGATGGGCTCTCACAGCGCTCTTTGGAAGCAGCTACGATTTTACACATTTTGCATACAATTCCTGCTTCATGCACACTTCATGCACAATTTGACCAAATTCATCAATGTGTGAAGAGGCCCTAACGTGACTTAACGCATCTGAATAGGTTTCTTAACAGTACGTGTAGGTGCCTGATAGTCGTGATATTCATGGAGGAGTGCACTCCAGTCATGTTTTTGGCTGTCAAACAATCTTCCATGCACCACCCTCATTTAGCCTCATGTTGTGGAGTTTGCAACTGAGCGTGCTGATCCGTCTTGATTGGTGATCCTTAATAGAGCATGACAGCGTTCGTAGTGGTTCCTGTGCTGGTTCTTGGAGCCCATACTGTTACGCACCATGAAGAATTGTGACATAAACTGTCATTTTGACACGAATTGTAACACGGTGTCACATTTCACTGCACGCCACTACGAATCACTTCTCTCATGTGTACACAATTAAACCCTGCTGCACCACTTTCAGTTTTATTGGTGCAGTATGCCACAGAAGGACAGTGACACCAAGTTGGCTAAGTCTCGTTCCAGTGCTACTCAGTGCGCTCCTGCAGGTGTTCCACCCGCGGTTGTGCCTGATGTTTGGGAAACGGAGTCTGAGCCAGAGGAGAACCACATGCAGCCAGACATGTAACTCTGTCCATCTCCTCCTCCTTCCTGCACAACTCAGCAGCTGAATATATAGCATGAATAGCATGAATATGGTGGCGGTGGGGGTAGTGTGGAGACAATTTGCCTGATTCACAATGTGACAGAATATAACTATGTGCTGTTACACGCAATAGTGTGCAACAGCACACAACATTGCAGGACATTATTCTTGACCATGTGTAATGGTTCCTGATAATTTGCCATCAAAACGTGCCATTAATCGGAACGCGTGGTAACAAGTTGCAACAGTTCCTGGGGACTCCTGACGTCTCTGCCCCGAATAATCGAATTCATGATCAG
This sequence comes from Thalassophryne amazonica, assembly GCF_902500255.1. Taxonomy (NCBI): domain Eukaryota; kingdom Metazoa; phylum Chordata; class Actinopteri; order Batrachoidiformes; family Batrachoididae; genus Thalassophryne; species Thalassophryne amazonica. The sequence continues at coordinate 36,217,295 of NC_047122.1, forward strand.
CAGCCAAGAATGTATACTTTGTGGCATTCGTGACTTGTTGCCATGTGTAAACGCAGCATTAGCCACTGTTTCGTTCTTGTTGTAGTTAATGTACTGCTTGCTTTTGCTCTTAACCTCCTAGGGCCTGGCATCCATATACGAGGTCTGTCCGTAAAGTATAGGTCCTTTTTATTTTTTCAAAAACTATATGGATTTCATTCATATGTTTTTACGTCAGACATGCTTGAACCCTCGTGCGCATGCGTGAGTTTTTCCACGCCTGTCGGTGACGTCATTCGCCTGTGAGCACTCCTTGTGGGAGGAGTCGTCCAGCCCCTCGTCGGAATTCCTTTGTCTGAGAAGTTGCTGAGAGACTGGCGCTTTGTTTGATCAAAATTTTTTCTAAACCTGTGAGACACATCGAAGTGGACATGGTTAGAAAAATTAAGCTGGTCTTCAGTGAAAATTTTAACAGCTGATGAGAGATTTTGAGGTGATTCTGTCGCTTTAAGGACTTTTCACGGTGCGAGACGTCGCGCAGCGCTCTCAGGCAGCGTCATCAGCCTGTTTCAAGCTTAAAACCTCCACATTTCAGGCTCTGTTGATCCAGGACATCGTGAGAGAACAGAGAAGTTTCAGAAGAAGTTGGTTTCAGCATTTTATCAGGATATTCCACTGTTAAAGGAGATTTTTTTAATGAAAGACGTGCGGGCGGATTGCAGCGTCGGCTCACAGCCGCCGCAACGCTCCGCCACAGGAAAAACACCTCCGTTGGAAGCCTTGAGGACAAGTTGGAACATGTCCAGCTGATAAACAATTTTTCATATACTCACTCCACTGAAAGCCATCAAAAGCCAACTGGATTTTAACAAATGGTTATCAACACGGAGGTGTTTTTCCTGTGCCGCCGCGCCGCGTCGGCTGCGTCCCGATGCGCGGACCCGTCCGCACGTCTTTCATTAAAAAAATCTCCTTTAACAGTGGAATATCCGGATAAAATGCTAAAACCGACTTCTTCTGAAACTTCTCTGTTCTCTCACGACGTCCTGGATCAACAGAGCCTGAAATGTGGAGGTTTTAAGCTTGAAACAGGCTGATGATGCTGCCTGAGAGCGCAGCGCGATGTCTCGCACCGTGAAAAGTCCTTAAAGCGACAGAATCACCTCAAAATCTCTCATCAGCTGTTAAAATTTTCACTGAAAACCAGCTTAATTTTTCGAACCATGTCCACTTCGATGTGTCTCACAGGTGTAGAAAAAATTTTGATCAAACAAAGCGCCAGTCTCTCAGCAACTTCTCAGACAAAGGAATTCCGACGAGGGGCTGGACGACTCCTCCCACAAGGAGTGCTCACAGGCGAATGACGTCACCGACAGGCATGGAAAAACTCACGCATGCGCACGAGGGTGCAAGCATGTCTGACGTAAAAACATATGAATGAAATCCATATAGTTTTTGAAAAAAATAAAAAGGACCTATACTTTACGGACAGCCCTCGTATGTGGACATAACATTTTTGGTTGTCTAGACCATAATACTAAGTTTTGTTTCATGAGAACCTCCAGGTCTTAGGAGGTTAAGCCCTGGTCCCACCAAATAATAAAGGATGAATAATGAGCCACACAGCATGTTTTTTTGTTTTTTTTGTTTGTTTGTTTGTTTGCTTGTTTTTTGCTGTGAGAGGATTTATTCAACTATCGTGGAGAATAAAGGCTCTGAGAGGCTCTTAGAGGCAGTATACGAGGGCTGTCAATAAAGTAACGGTCCTTTTTATTTTTTTCAAAAACTATATGGATTTCATTCATATGTTTTTACGTCAGACATGCTTGAACCCTCGTGCGCATGCGTGAGTTTTTCCACGCCTGTCGGTGACATCATTCGCCCTGTGAGCACTCCTTGTGGGAGGAGTCGTCCAGCCCCTCGTCGGAATTCCTTTGTCTGAGAAGTTGCTGAGAGACTGGCGCTTTGTTTGATCAAAATTTTTTCTAAACCTGTGAGACACATCGAAGTGGACACGGTTCGAAAAATTAAGCTGGTTTTCAGTGAAAATTTTAACGGGTGATGAGAGATTTTGAGGTGATTCTGTCGCTTTAAGGACTTCCCACGGTGCGAGACGTCGCTCAGCGCTCTCAGCCGCCGTCGTCAGCCTGTTCAAGCTGAAAACCTCCACATTTCAGGCTCTATTGATCCAGGACGTCGTGAGAGAACAGAGAAGTTTCAGAAGAAGTCGGTTTCAGTATTTTATCCGAATATTCCACTGTTAAAGGAGATTTTTTTAATGAAAGACGTGCGGACGCGTCCGCGCGTCGGGATGCAGCCGACGCAGTGCGGCGGCACAGGAAAAACACCTCTGTTGGAAGCCTTAAGGACAAGTTGGAACATGTCCTGCTGTTAAACAATTTCTCATATACTCACTCCACTGAAAGCCATCAAAAGCCGCCTGGATTTTACAAATGGTTATCAACACGGAGGTGTTTTTCCTGTGCCGCCGCACCGCGTCGGCTGCGTCCCGACGCGCGGACCCGTCTGCACGTCTTTCATTAAAAAAAATCTCCTTTAACAGTGGAATATCCGGATAAAATGCTGAAACCAACTTCTTCTGAAACTTCTCTGTTCTCTCACGACGTCCTGGATCAATAGAGCCTGAAATGTGGAGGTTTTCAGCTTGAACAGGCTGACGACGGCGGCTGAGAGCGCTGAGCGACGTCTCGCACTGTGGGAAGTCCTTAAAGCGACAGAATCACCTCAAAATCTCTCATCAGCCGTTAAAATTTTCACTGAAAACCAGCTTAATTTTTCGAACCGTGTCCACTTCGATGTGTCTCACAGGTTTAGAAAAAATTTTGATCAAACAACGCGCCAGTCTCTCAGCAACTTTTCAGACAAAGGAATTCCGACGAGGGGCTGGACGACTCCTCCCACAAGGAGTGCTCACAGGCGAATGACGTCACCGACAGGCGTGGAAAAACTCACGCATGCGCACGAGGGTTCAAGCATGTCTGACATAAAAATATATGAATGAAATCCATATAGTTTTTGAAAAAAATAAAAAGGACCGTTACTTTATTGACAGCCCTCGTATTTGGTTAACAAGGCTCATCTCTGAGTGTGGTGCTAATCTCAAGATATTCAAAATTTAGCAACAACAGCGTGGGGCAGTTTGTGTACGAGTTACTACGAGGACTAACGAGGATTATAGAGGCATGTTTGTGTTGAGGACGAGGCTGCTAAAAGCTCATTATCCGAGCACCTGGCAGCTACGAGGACCGTTTTGGACAGGCTCAGCCCTCTTGTGTACAAATCCACCTGCTTTGTGCGGCAGGTAAGATGATTTGCAAGAATTGCTTCTGGAATCACAGAGGACCGTTTCATCTGGACCCTTTTTGTCCCTTTCTCACCTGCTTCATGAAGCGGAGAACGTATTTGGGAACAGTTTAAAAGGTAACTATTTTTTATTGCAGTAACTTGGTAAAACAGTTGCATGTTCATTCCTTCCTTATGAGCTGCTGTAAAAGTATGTTTATGATAGATTTAACATCTTGTTAAATGGGTCAGATGAGCTGCGTTCTGTGCACGCTGACGCAATGACTCGTGCTCAAGAAGAGCATTTACACAAAACGGCAGCTCAAAAAACGGTGATTTTGCAGTCAATAATGCCCGAACACAAAGTTAAAAGTTGGATCACAGTGTCAAATGTGTGTTTAAAACCACGGATGGAAAGGAAGCCATTGAGGAGAGCAGAGGCAGCTGTCCAAGAACGTCGAACGGCAGCGCATGCAATAAAGGATGAACACAAAGTTAAAAGATGGATCATGGTGTCAAATGGGTGTTTAAAGCTGTGGAAGAAATGAAGCCAGTGAGAAGGAGAGCAGAGGAAACTGTCCAAGAACGCAGAATGCGCTAATGCAAAAGAGTGATTTCATAGACATTAACGGACAAACACAAAGTTAGAACTTGGATCGCGGTGTCAAAATGCCTGTTAAGCCATGAAGAAATAAATCCAGTGAGAGGAAGCGCTGAGGTGACTGTCCAGGAACCCATGGTTTGGTTCTAGCTGGTCTGCTGCAATTAATGACTCTGGAACACAGATGAACTGCAGCCTAGTGCACAGCGCACACCCGCTGGACTGTACTGGAGCATCTACTTTTGGACTGCATTTAAAAACTGTGACATCTTGAATGGACGCTGTGAACTGAAAACCCACACTTTAAAGGGACCAAGTGTGGGAGGGCTGGAGCTTTGGACCAAACCTGTTGTGTGGGCCGCCAGAAGAGGAGGTACTGCTGGCCCACCCCCAGAGGGCGCCCTGCCTGAAGTGCGGGCTTCAGGCACGAGAGGGCGCTGCCGCCTACAGAAACAGCCGAGGTGACAGCTGTCACTCATCAACTATGACAGCTGTCACCGATCATCTGCATCTCACCCGGGATAAAAGCAGAATGACACCTCCACCACATCGCCGAGATATCGACTTCTGTGAGAGGTAATATTCTCTGCCAGTATTCTGTGATTTCAAGAGTTATTGTGTTGCAGCTGTCAACCAGAGGACCGGCGTGGGTCGCGACTGTTTCGTCCTTCGTCTCATCAGATAAGTGGTTAAACAGACGCTGCACGAGTGTGTGTTAAAGGTGGAGGTGGAATTCCCACCATTATTGTTACTGGGTGTACACACACCCACACTTGACTGTCTTTGTTCTCCGCCAGCAGTACCAGATCCGACATGCTGAGACGGTGGCCACCTGGGGACTTCGGGACTTGGCGGCTCCAGTATCCTTCGGGTTCGGTGGCGGTGGAAATCGTGTGGTTCTGGTTCGTCTCCAGACGGGCGTCTCCTATCGTCGAGCCTGCCCACACGACACCTTCATTAATTGACTTGTATTCATTCTGTAATCTGCTGTGTGTGGTTGTGACATTCACAACAGTAAAGTGTTCTAATTTAACTCCCTCTATTGTCCGTTCATTTACGCCCCCTGTTGTGGGTCCGTGTCACTACACTTTCCCAACAAAACCCGTGCCTAAACGTGCACCAACATCGCATTACGTGGCACTACATGGATCATACGCAGCTTGACGTGCATCATATGCGGCGACACGAGCCAGGCTTCTTCATAACAGATATATAATAGATCATTCTTCAAATAATCGCTGACACACCCATGCATGGCTCATTATTCATGGTTTATTATGCGGTGCAACCAGGCATTAGTCTTCATGTTTGTTTTCTTCTGTTTCTCTTTGACATTTTATACACTTTTGAGTCTGTGTTTGTTTTTTGGCATTATGTACTTAGATTTATCTTTTGGTTTTCTGATTCTATTGTGCTCAGGTTATGTTTTATAATTGTATGTTTTATTTCTGCCTCTCCTTTAGATGTCTGAAGTTTTTGATCATCTTTTGTTAGTTGTCACCTGACCTTTGACCTTGTTGTCACACAGCTGTCCTCCATTTGTTCATCAGTTTGAGTTTGTATTTAATTGTCTGTCTGTGCTCCTATTGTTCACGCAGCTCCTGTTGGTTGTAAGTACCTTGAAGCTTGTTGTTACCACCTGTAGTTCTTTGTGTTGACTCCTTGTTTGAACGTTCTAGTCTTTTTCCATGTCACATGTTTGAACTGAGAATCACTTTATGGAACATTAAAACCTCTTGTTTTTCCACTACCCTTTTTGCCTGCAGACTGGGTTCATTCTGACTCTGCTTAAACCATAACACCAAGTGCTTGCTATCCATCCTGATGGTTACCAAGGCAACAGCGGCAACATCCAGGCAGCTCATGAGGGCTATTAGCAACAATGAGGAGCTGCAGCACCACCAGCACACAACCGTGAGAATAAGGTGATCTGACTGTGCTGCTGCACATGAAGGTCAACTTATCAGTTCAATTCAAACACACGCACATTTCTGTTAAACACATCAGTTACGCAAGAGTATTTTCAGGAATGCACGTACATTTCAGTACTTCATGGCGGCGTGTTGTACCTGCATATACACGTCACGTTACGATTACATTGACAATATGTGCATAATAATAATCAAATCTTCAGTTATGGAAGCAGTAGATCTATGTGAGATATTTGTGCAGTTTTATCCAGGTATTGATAAAGCACGGTACAGAGTTGAAATGTGAGTATATTAAATACTGGCCTGCAGAGGCTCTGAAATAATGGGATGCAAACATAATGCACCCATTAAGCTGTCACAAAAATTATATGGCAAAAATTCTGAAAGGGCATTTTAACAGAAATACAAAGAGTGGCTAATGAAAATGATCTGGTCATACAGAAACATTGTGCCACATCTTGTCTTGCATTTATTCGGGTTCATGCTGTTGCCAGGATACTATTTCCAATGGCAACACATGAATGAGCGAGATGAGCAGCAGTGAAAACATTGAGGTAACTCGCTGTTCTGTATTATGTGCACTGGAAGTCCATACAGGACCGTGCACAAAAATGTGCACGCGCGCACACACACACACACACACACACACATACGAGGGCTGTCAATAAAGTAACGGTCCTTTTTATTTTTTTCAAAAACTATATGGATTTCATTCATATTTTTTTACATCAGACATGCTTGAACCCTCGTGCGCATGCGTGAGTTTTTCCACGCCTGTCGGTGACGTCATTCGCCTGTGAGCACTCCTTGTGGGAGGAGTCGTCCAGCCCCTCGTCGGAATTCCTTTGTCTGAGAAGTTGCTGAGAGACTGCCGCTTTGTTTGATCAAAATTTTTTCTAAACCTGTGAGACACATCGAAGTGGACACGGTTCGAAAAATTAAGCTGGTTTTCAGTGAAAATTTTAACGGCTGATGAGAGATTTTGAGGTGATTCTGTCGCTTTAAGGACTTCCCACGATGCGAGACGTCGCTCAGCGCTCTCAGCCGCCGTCGTCAGCCTGTTTCAAGCTGAAAACCTCCACATTTCAGGTTCTATTGATCCAGGACGTCGTGAGAGAACAGAGAAGTTTCAGAAGAAGTCGGTTTCATCATTTTATCCGGATATTCCACTGTTAAAGGAGATTTTTTTAATGAAAGACGTGCGGACGGGTCCGCGCATCGGGACGCAGCCGCCGCGACGCTCCGCCACAGGAAAAACACCTCTGTTGAAAGCCTTAAGGACAAGTTGGAACATGTCCTGCCTGTTAAACAATTTCTCATATACTCACTCCACTGAAAGCCATCAAAAGCCGCCTGGATTTTACAAATGGTTATCAACACGGAGGTGTTTTTCCTGTGCCGCCGCACCGCGTCGGCTGCGTCCCGATGCACGGACCCGTCCGCACGTCTTTCATTAAAAAAAATCTCCTTTAACAGTGGAATATCCGGATAAAATGCTGAAACCGACTTCTTCTGAAACTTCTCTGTTCTCTCACGACGTCCTGGATCAATAGAGCCTGAAATGTGGAGGTTTTCAGCTTGAACAGGCTGACGATGGCGCCTGAGAGCGCTGAGCGACATCTCGCACCGTGGGAAGTCCTTAAAGCGACAGAATCACCTCAAAATCTCTCATCAGCCGTTAAAATTTTCACTGAAAACCAGCTTAATTTTTCGAACCGTGTCCACTTCGATGTGTCTCACAGGTTTAGAAAAAATTTTGATCAAACAACGCGCCAGTCTCTCAGCAACTTCTCAGACAAAGGAATTCCGACGAGGGGCTGGACGACTCCTCCCACAAGGAGTGCTCACAGGCGAATGACGTCACCGACAGGCGTAGAAAAACTCACGCATGCGCACGAGGGTTCAAGCATGTCTGACGTAAAAACATATGAATGAAATCCATATAGTTTTTGAAAAAAATAAAAAGGACCCTTACTTTATTGACAGCCCTCGTATACAAGTTTCACAGATGACTTATGCACACGGCATATTTTGCCCAACACATCAAAATGACCATATTATAATTTTATTAGATTAAATTGTTATATTAAAATCACTTGCATATATGTTTTACCTATATGTTACCATATACGTTTTAATATATGGTTTAACATTACCTTAAAATCGCAAGGCCTACCTGTCTTTATTTTATGCTGTGGTTATTGTGCATCTTACAAGATGCCAACATTGGCCAAAACAGCATCTGCAGCTTTCAGAACCTTAAATCTTTCAAGCTGAATATGCAATACAACCCCTGGCAAAAATTATGGAATCACCGGCCTCGGAGGATGTTCATTCAGTTGTTTAATTTTGTAGAAAAAAAGCAGATCACAGACATGACACAAAACTAAAGTCATTTCAAATGGCAACTTTCTGGCTTTAAGAAACACTATAAGAAATCAGGAAAAATAATTGTGGCAGTCAGTAACGGTTACTTTTTTAGACCAAGCAGAGGGAAAAAATTATGGAATCACTCAATTCTGAGGAAAAAATTATGGAATCATGAAAACAAAAGAACGCTCCAACACATCACTAGTATTTTGTTGCACCACCTCTGGCTTTTATAACAGCTTGCAGTCTCTGAGGCATGGACTTAATGAGTGACAAACAGTACTCTTCATCAATCTGGCTCCAACTTTCTCTGATCGCTGTTGCCAGATCAGCTTTGCAGGTTGGAGCCTTGTCATGGACCATTTTCTTCAACTTCCAAAGATTTTCAATTGGATTAAGATCCGGACTATTTGCAGGCCATGACATTGACCCTATGTGTCTTTTTGCAAGGAATGTTTTCACAGTTTTTGCTCTATGGCAAGATGCATTATCATCTTGAAAAATGATTTCATCATCCCCAAACATCCTTTCAATTGATGGGATAAGAAAAGTGTCCAAAATATCAACGTAAACTTGTGCATTTATTGATGATGTAATGAAAGCCATCTCCCCGGTGCCTTTACCTGACATGCAGCCCCATATCATCAATGACTGTGGAAATTTACATGTTCTCTTCAGGCAGTCATCTTTATAAATCTCATTGGAACGGCACCAAACAAAAGTTCCAGCATCATCACCTTGCCCAATACAGATTTGAGATTCATCACTAAATATGACTTTCATCCAGTCATCCACAGTCCACGATTGCTTTTCCCTAGCCCACTGTAACCTTGTTTTTTTCTGTTTAGGTGTTAATGATGGCTTTCATTTAGCTTTCTGTATGTAAATCCCATTTCCTTTAGGCGGTTTCTTACAGTTCGGTCACAGACGTTGACTCCAGTTTCCTCCCATTTGTTCCTCATTTGTTTTGTTGTGCATTTTCGATTTTTGAGACATACTGCTTTAAGTTTTGTTGGGGAAAGTGTAGTGACACGAACCCACAACAGGGGGCGCAAATGAACGGTCAATAGATGAGTCAAAAGGTAACAATTTAATGTTGTGAATGTGCACAACGAATATACAGACAATCTCAGAATCTGATAGCAGTCAATACACAAAGGTGACGTGTGGGCAGGCTCGAGGATAGAAGACGTCTGTCCTGAGAAAAGCCGGAACCACACGATTTCCGCCGCCACCAAACCTGGTGAATACTGGAGCCGCCAAGTCCTGAATTCCCAGGTGATCACCGTCCCCGACTGCCGGATCTGGTACTGCTGGCGAGGAGCACAAACAGTGAGATGTGGGTGTGTGCACACCCAGTAACCAAAACAGTCAGAAGGTGGAAAGTCACCTCCACCCCTAATCACACAGTCGTGCAGCTCCTGTTAACCACTTATCTGGTTGGGGTATGAAGCGAAGCCGTCGCTGTTCACACCAAACGCCAATCCAGCAGATAAGGCTCACAACAGGAAAGCGGCTGCAAAAAGAGTTCAGACTATGACACAGTTTTCAGTACAGCAGAGAATATTACCTTCACAGGTAGATGATATCTCGGCAATGAGGTGGAGATGACGTCCGGGTTTTCTGGAGTAGTAAGATGAAGTGTAGATGGGTGACAGCTGTCATGAGATAATGAGTGACAGCTGTCACCCCTGGCTGTGTCCGTGACGGCAGCGCCCTCTCGTGCCTGAAGCCCGCACTTCAGGCAGGGCGCCCTCTGGTGGTGGGCCAGCAGTACCTCCTCTTCTGGCGGCCCACACAACAAGTTTTCTTTCTTGACGCTTTGATATCTTCCTTGGTCTACCAGTATGTTTGCCTTTAACAACCTTCCCATGTTGTTTGTATTTGGTCCAGATTTTAGACACAGCTGACTGTGAACAACCAACATCTTTTGCAACATTGCGTGATGATTTACCCTCTTAAGAGTTTGATAATCCTCTCCTTTGTTTCAATTGACATCTCTTGTGTTGGAGCCATGATTCATGTCAGACCACTTGGTGCAACAGCTCTCCAAGGTGTGATCACTCCTTTTTAGATGCAGACTAACGAGCAGATCTGATTTGATGCAGGTGTTAGTTTTGGGGATGAAAATTTACAGGGTGATTCCATAATTTTTTCCTCAGAATTGAGTGATTCCATATTTTTTTCCCTCTGCTTGGTCTAAAAAAGTAACCGTTACTGACTGCCACAATTATTTTTCCTGATTTCTTATAGTGTTTCTTAAAGCCAGAAAGTTGCCATTTGAAATGACTTTAGTTTTGTGTCATGTCTGTGATCTGCTTTTTTTCTACAAAATTAAACAACTGAATGAACATCCTCCGAGGCCGGTGATTCCATAATTATTGCCAGGGGTTGTAGTTTTTACAGAACTATTTCCCTGTTTATCAAGTATTTTTTTAAGTCACCCTTCCAACTTGGTTAATCAGTTATAATACAAACAGAAATTGCAAATCTTCTTAAATTAACTGAATCTGCTACCTGTACAAGGATTCTGTGGAGTACATGATAATATTCAGCATTTCGAGTCTCACTTGAGTCAAAACTGAGAGCAGCCTTTGTCGATGTGAAGGAAAATACAGCTTCTTCTGTAAAAGTGTAACATAATGCACTTCCATTGACACTGCAGCACATGAGCTGTGTGAGATCATACTGCCACCATTTGTTGCAAAGGTGTTGTTGCCTCAGTGTTTCCGGTTCTCTTCGTGGTGTAGGTCATGGGCATTCAATTCATGCAACAAATAAATACAAAAATCATTGAATAGCTCTCTTTCTATTTCTATTTTTTACATTGTTGCACCCGGTTGAGTAAAAACCTTTATTTGCTTTTATGCACAATCCAAGGCTACCTGGACCACTAACTACTGATTTTCTTCTCATAGAAGCATTCCATTTTTATTGCTTAACTTCCTGGAAACGGTTGGACAGAATGTACAAAAGCACCACTCGTACATGCAGCCAGTGACCATCAACTTGTGGTTGCAGATGTTGAAAGTGGAGTATCTAGTCCATGGGCCAAGCAGGTTATTGATACCACTTAAGGGGACAAAGTGACACTTATATAGCCAGGTAGGGGTCAATAAAGAATTAGACAGATGTCAAAATTTAGAAATACCCCGATCATAATGAAAAATCTACTGCATTATTTGTCTGATCACACAAATTCCAAATAGGTATATTTTGGACCACCTATGACTGAATTCTGTGGAGTTATGAGGTAAATACAGCAAGAATGGTGACGGTCAGTTTCAGTTTGTATGGGGGTCACAAGTTAAAGTTGCTCCGATTTTGGTAAGAAGTGATACAAATTATTGGTTGAGTTAATAAGGTTTTAAAAATAGTTTTCACCATTTGTCATATGTCATGAAATCCAATGGATGCTGACCTTATTTGACCTTTATTTTGGAGGTCAAACATTCAACACAATCAAAACTATTCCATTTATTAATCCTTTTATTTCAACCAATAATTTGTACCAATTAGGCCAAAATTAATAACTGGCTCATGGACTAATAAGAGGAGTGTCAAGGACATGTGGCTCAGACCACACTGTACGAAAATGAGTATTGTCTGATAGGAGGCTCTTCATTTGTGCTCCCTCTTTGTGACTCACATGCACTTACAAGCCTACTGGTTCTCTAACTGTGGAAAACTTCACTTTATGCTCACAGTGTGTTTCAGCCAGCTCTTGAGACGTGAGTACTGAATCCTTTGCATTCTGCAGCCAGTCGTTAAATAACACAAATGAAAATTATACATATCTGTGCCGCCTCATGCAAGTCAAGATGTGCAAATCGCTCTATGGTAGCCTAGTTTCTTTGTACCCTTTAATTCTTCCAGGGAGTTTTTCCTCACCACTGGTGCCAGTATACTTGCTCGGGGGGTGGGTCAGGTCAGACCTTAGCCTTGTGAAGTGCCTTGAGGCAACTATCTTGTGATTTGGTGTTATACAAATGAACTGAGTTGAATTGAATTTTAATTCCGGTTGTAATGGTGATACTTGGAAAGCCAAATATTTTCTAAGGGGATACTTCTTGTAAAAAGATTGAGAACCACTGCTCTAAGGTATATTTAGTAAGTAAACTTGAGGTTTACTTAAGTTTATTTAATAACCTATACTTTTTGGTAAGGGTAAAACAGATAGATGGATGAGTCACTGTCTCCTTGATGGACACCAAACTGTATTTGGGGTGAACTAATTGAAATATATAAAATTCTCAATGGAATAGAGTGAGATGAGCCCAGTTCATTTTTCAGTACTAGAAAGTATCAGGGACTTGGAGGTCACAAATGTACTTTTAAACATAATCATAGTAGACTTAATATTAGGAAGAACAGTTTTTCAAACAAGTCAGTACTGAATAATTTACCAAGTCATGTGACTCTCACCAGATGTTTCTTTTAAAATAAATTATGGACATTTTTATATTTCAGATCATTTTTATATTTCTGGACAGTTTCTAATATTTCTATTAATACATGATCTGTGCTTCTTGTGTACTTTTTATCTGCTACTGTACATTTTTATAAGAAAGTATAGTTTTTCAATACATATATGGAAAAATTTACTAAGTCATGTGATTCTCTTATATTTGATTAGATTTGAGTCTTATGATTTTCTTATTTCTAACAATTTTTATAATTCTGACCATTTTTATATTTCTGGTCAATTTTTATATTTCTATTTATGCATGATGTGTGCATTTGTCACATGTATGTTCTGTGGTTCTGATTGATTGGTCAAACTTTGCAAAAAAAAAGCGCAATTTCAGTAATCGGTTGGAGTTGGTATGCATAATAAATGTATGAAAACTTGATCGTGCAGCTGGCCCACTGATTACAGAATAAAGGTAATATATACGCGCCAATACGCTGACTTTAATGCATTCATACTGGATTTGCAATATTTTTTTATGAAAAAAAAACAGGTGAGCTCAGATTAATCACACCGCGTGAAACACTGAAATTAAGAGCTGCCGTTTTTAATTCTGATCGCAAGGTGGCAGTAATGAGTGCCAGGAGGAGGTGCGTTCGCCCGTAAATGCAACTTCCGCGTTTCCAACCAAAAGCTGCAGAGAAAAACGATCAACTTGTGCTGTTTTTGCTTTTGTAATAATGGCAAGTGTTTTTTTGAGAACAAATTTAAGGAGTTGCGTTGTTTCTCAGATAAGGATGATGTCCGATCAGGTAAAGTTATGATGGCTTTCGCTTTATATAGCTTGCATGTTTTGCTAACTTATTTTTGAGTGTGTGTTTTTATAAAAATGCATTCAGAAAACATTTCAGAGTGGTTATCAGTGGCTTTTAGGGTTTGAGATGCTGCGGTCAAATATTTTGGAACCACGGAAAGTGTTTAACATAGTGACTTTAAAAGGTAATTTAGCAGCGAAAAAATCAAGTGAAGTCATAATGACGTCATAGTCACGTCACCGGGAATAATCACTCAAGCTCTTGGTTATGAGTAGACTTTAGATATATTTTGTTTTTTATTTCTCCAATTCGAAGTCAATTATTTAATAACACTTTATACACTTTGGAATGCATTCTGGTGTTGAGTAGTGGCACAAACACTGATATGTTGCAACTTGATTTCATTATCAAAACAGCACGTCATAAAAAACATGACCATAATCAAGGAAACTTTTACAGTCCCCTCCAAAAGCATTGGACCTCTTGATATTTCACACTTCTTCAATCGCTTTTCCGGGTTCAGGTCGCAGGGACAAAGCTCCAGCAGGGGACCCCAGACTTCCCTTTCCCGTGCCACATTGACCACCTCTGACTGTGGGATCCCCAGGTGTTCCCAGGCCAGTGTGGAGATATAATCTCTCCACCTAGTCCTGGGTCTCCTCCCAGATGGACATGCCTGGAACACCTCCCTAGAGAGATGCTCAGGAGACATCTTTACCAGATTCCCGAACCACCTCAGCTGGCTCCTTTCAACGCAAAGGAGCGGTGAGTCTACTCCGAGCTCCCCATGGATGACTGAACTTCTCACCCTATCTCTAAGGGAGACACCACCCACCCTCCTGAGGAAGCCCATTTCGGTCGCTTATACCCACGATCTAGTTCTTTTGGTCATGATCCAACCCTCATGACCATAGGTGAGAGTAGGAACGAAGATTGACTAGTACATCGAGAGCTTCGCCTTTTTGGCTCAACTCCCTTTTCGTCGGAACAGTACGGTAGCACGCATGCAATACCGCCCCTGCTGCACCGATTCTCCTGCCAATCTCACACTCCATTGTCCCCTCACTCGTGAACAAGACCCTGAGGTACTTGAACTCCTTCACTTGGGGCAAGACCATATTCCCTACCTGTAGTAGGCAATCCATTGGTTTCCTGCAGAGAACCATGGCCTCAGATTTAGAGGTGCTGATCCTCATCCCAGCTGCTTCACACTCGGCTGTAAACCGATCCAGTGAGTGTTGGAGGTCACCAGTCGATGAAGCCAACAGGACCACATCATCTGCAAAAAGCAGTGATAAGACCCTGAGCCCACCAAACTGGAAACCCTCCTCTGCCCGACTACGCCTCGATATCCTGTCCATTAATATCACAAACGGGATTGGTGACAAAGCGTAGGCCTGGCGGAGAAAATCCTCCTCCATACCACATCATGAAGCTGTATAACTGGTGATACAAAATGTAAAACTTGCACTATGAACAACTTCTCCAATCACAGCCACAGAAGCCTATAACTTCTTCTGGGTTGTCTGGGTGGCTTTTCTCACTCTTCTCCTTCTTGCACAGTTACTCAGTTTTCAAAAACTATCTACTCCATAGAGTGCCATACTGTTTGCGTTTCTTCAGTATTGATGTCAATAAAATCCTAGACTTATTCAGTGACTTGGAAATGTGTATGTATCCATCCCCTTACTTGTCTGAAGAAAACTGGCAATAAAACTGATTATTTACAGGTATTATAGCAAAGGGTTCCATTACTTATGCAATGGAACATCTTGGTTTTTATATTTTTGTATGGATGAGATTTATTGTCATTGACATTTCACGAATGCAACAACGAGATTACGTCCACACTCCAGTTACCACAGACAAGATACAGCAATTAATCCACAATTATTACTTGTTTGCTGTAATAATGGTACACATCAGAATTAAAGACAACACATATACATTTGACATTGTTTATGTGCACAAAACTTTGAAACAGTCCATTATCCGAATTGAGGCAATGTGTGTGTGTGTGTGGGGGGGGGGGGGGGGGGGGTGCTGCAGCAACATGTGGTCGTGCAGCCGCCAGCTTGGGGTGGGGGGAGCTACAGCAGCTAAAGCTGCGCTGCACCCCGGAGGGGGAAGGGAGTGGCGTGAGCGGGGGCTGGGATGGGGTGGGGGGGTACAATGGTAGGTGGGAGCATGCGTATCAGCCTCTGTCCATGTGTGAGTGGCAAATGAGTTACATTTGTCAGTTTCTGTCAGTATGTGCTGGAGTTACAGAAGATAAGAAGGCAGCTGAATGGATCACGAAGGCTGTAGAAATTCTTCTGGAGGAAAACGGGGCATTTGTTATTCAGAGGCTGATAAGCCTGCCATGTTTATGGTTGAGCAGTGAAAACACCTTTGCAGCTCACACGAACAACCAGATCAATTTATGAGTATTCCCTGGTCTCTGACATCTTCTCTTTCAAGGCGTGCATTTGATCCGAGATGTTATCCAATTTGCGTCTGAGTTCAAGGGTTAATGCAGTCTGAGAACGTATCACCTTGTCCAACTCATTAATCATGACGGACAGGTGAGGGGTCGTGTTTCTGGTGGCAGCTGTCTTGCCAATTCTCCGGTACATAAACCAATAAGTACCAGCCCTCCTACAATAAAACCAAATATAAATAAATCTTCGACATCCGCCACAGAGAATGGCACCAAGCATGCGACATGCCATTACTCCCAGGCGTCAAGAACATAGCCCGCAGGATAGGTTCCATCTGGGCACACAGGGGCCCACGGCCCTGATTTCCTTGTTGGAAAAAATGATGTCACTAGTGTTCAGAGACTGGCTGATCAATTCCATGGTTAATCCAGTACAGTTTGAAGAATTCACAGTCCGGTGAAGTAGGGACTTGAAGATTGGAGCAGAGATAGAGGAGAGAGGAGGAGATGCGACCGCCCTTGCCGGAATCCCAAGCTGATAATTAATTTATATCAAGTTGTAGAGATTTGCTTTGTTTGTTTTTTAAAGAAGATAATTTTAGAAATGTTTATATTGAGAAGCCTGATTTACTTTTTGTATTTGAAATGGCATGGAGTGAACAAACTTCTTCCAATTAAAAAGAGTAATTAGTACTAGGAGTTAATATGAATTGCATTGAGACAGCTGGTGTTTTAACTTTTTTTCTAGGAATTGTTTTATAGGGGCAATTCTGTGGTAAGGGAAATACATTAACAGCAAAATCTGGCTGTATATTAGCTCACCATTATAAAAAAATGCTGTGATTGTTAATGTCCCATTAATAGCAGGAATAATTTACAGATACATTTTATGTAATGCGATTGATTTGCAAACTGAATATTCAGGTTTGTATATAGTGCAGTAAACTGTCTTGAAATATTCTGTGTTTGCATGCTATTGATGTATTTTTCAGCTCGGAGAGTTGGGCAAGGGAGCGGGGAGAGGTGGAGGTGGTGGAGGGTCTGTGAGGGAGGCAGGAGGGTCACTTGGAAAGCGAGGAGCAGCAGAAGAGGAGCGATACTTCAGGTAACAGGCATCACACTATGGCATAACAAATATTTTCATTACTGAGGAGGGTGCATGTGTGTTTGTGACCCCTTCAATAAATTGCTGTTAGTCTCTTCAAATGTCTTTACTTGTTTGCCCAAAACAGTGCCAAATGGCAAAATTAAGCAAATGTTCAATTGTATAAAGCAGAAAAATGGTAAATGGACTTTATTTATATAGCGCTTTTCCATCTACATCAGACACTCAAAGCACTTTACACACTAATGCCTCACATTCACACCAGTGTGAGGGTGCTGCCATACAAGGTACTCACTACACAACTAGTGGATTAAGGACCTTGCCCAAGGGCCCTTAGTGACTTTCCGGTCAGGCTGGGAGTTAAACAGAGGATTCTCTGGTATCAAGCCCAACACTTAACCACTAGACCATCACCTCCCCAGAAAAAACTGTGTCTTTTATCTTAGACGTGGATGGCAGGAAATTTTACTTATTTATTTATACAGGTAGTCTCATTGAGACATCAAGTCTCATTCTCAAAAAAGACATGTTTCAGCCTATATAGCCTATATAAAGTGAAATCTGGATTCGGATCCAGATCACTTCCATACTTCAGTGGATTCTTCCATGCCCCATTATTCATCTGTGGTGCAAACTTGTTGAGAATCCGTGAAGAAGTTTTGATGTTATCCTTAAAAGCCTTTATAAAGAGAAACTTGATCCAGAATCCAGATCACCTCCAAAATTTAATGGAGACTTTCATGGCATAATATCCATCTGTGGTGCAAATTTGGTGAGAATCCGTGAAGTAGTTTTGACATGATCCTTCAAATCCTATATAAAGTCAGGGTTCTCAGCAGGATTTTTTTCTCAGGGTAATGGGATGGAAAAAAATCACCTTAAAAAGCCAGGTATTAAACCCCCCAGAAGCCTTTGCATTATGTGCATCTGTGACTACGTTTACATGCCGTTAATATTCGGGTTAAGGTCAGTATTCCGGTTTCTGAATCATTAGGAATGACCCGTTTACATGCTTAAGCAGACAGAGTTACTCTTGTATACATGGTCATTGGTATCATTTGGAATATCCCCATCTAAACAGTGACGCGCGTCTTCCACCGGTGCTTAATTTGGTCTGGCGTTTGTGCAAATCCTGCTTCGTGTAAAACCCCTCACTACACACTTTATACATTTTTCTCAAACAGGCATTAACATTTTCTCACTTTTTTCTCCTGTGTAAACACTCTCTTCTGGGCGAGAAGATTATAAACAGACACACGCAGAACACAATGCGTGTGCTCTGCCTTCGCTCACTGCCTCCGGGGGTATGGATGCAGGACCCGCAAAGAATCCAAGTCATGGCGACGGAGCTCTGTGGCTGCAGTAAACCAAGACCCTGCGGCGCTGTGGATTTTTCCGCAAATGCCAGAGCACTCAACAGCGAGCGTAGTCTCTGGATTTGTTGCCAGAGTTGGCGCAGCTCTGCACAGCAGAGAGGGGGGCAGTGTGAGTGGCCCGCTGTGGCGTTTACCAAGCCCGCAGACTCAGTAAGCGCATCGTAGGTAGTGAGAGCAATCGCGGTGATGCCGACCGGTGCCGCGACCGGCCCGCCTGATGAGGACGCAGAACACAATGCACTGTTTATCTCTGCTTCTGTGGTGTCCGGTGGGTTGCGCGCACCGCATACAAGTAGTTGCCGTACTCAAAAGACCAAGATTCCTTGCGGATAGGACGTGCACAACACAAAATAATGTTCTTTTCTATGGGGATATTCCGATGCGCGTTTATATGACCTGATATTCGGGTTAGAAAAGGAGTAACCCAGGGGTCTTATTCGGGTTTTTGCAGGTGTTTACGTGGCCGTGCGCAACCGGGTTATTGCTAATATTCCGGTTATGAAAGGGTTATTGGCTGCATGTAAACGTAGTCTGTTTCAAAATGTGAGAAAAGTGTTTACAAAAATGCCACCAATTTGAGGTTAATCTTCACCTTCATCTGGTTAAGCCTGGTTCACACGACAGGATTTTAAAATTATCTTTAGGTTTCCAAAACCTGAAAGACCACACACGTGAAGATTAAAAAAAAAATCATAGATCTAACAAGTTTGGTCGTACAGTGTGTGGTGTTCAGCCACACGGTAAGGACAGCACCACCACACATGAACAGATTTCATACACAAACATTCCCAGCTCAGACAGGAAATCTTGCAAAATCTCTCGAGATTAAACGTGACGTCAGAGTAAACAAACGGCGATACTTTGTGGACTATTTAAAACAGAGGGGGAAAAAAACAATACAAAAAGGAAAGAAAAGGTGTTCTTTAAAGGAGTGGAGACAGCACGACCACCGGACTTTCTGGTAAATCAGAACAGCTGTTTTGATTTTATTTTCTGCTCCCTATGTCCGTCACACCGCTTTCTGATTGGCTGCACGTCACATTCAGCATTCTGTGTACTCGTTTGTGGTCTGAGGACACCACACACACTGCGATATCGGGCCAAGAGGATCCAACATGTTGAACATCCCCGATTTGCGATCGGAGTGCCCCTGACGTCCTTCCAAGCAGATCAGAGCACTCTTAACGCACCAAACAGGAGGAATATCTGATAAGATTATCTTTAGTGTCATCACGATTGTTTGGGTGTCCTTAAGCTTGTCAGAAGGGGAAGATCTGGTCCGATATCGGCCTAATTATCCTGCCGTGTGAACCAGGCCTTAAATGTGTTGAAAGTCTAGCTCACCTGTCATGTCTGCAAACTCACACCTGCTGTTATGCTTCTAAATAAAACAAAGGCTCTTCAAACAGCAACTATTTTATTATTTCAAAAAACCTTTTCCTTATTTTAACATTAAATTAAGGAATCAGTAGTCATGATTTTAATTTACAAACATCAAAGATTTTCAAAGAATCTTCTTTTTTTTTTTCTTTTTTTTTACTTAAAAGTATTTTAATTACAAGTTATTTAATGTAAGAAAAAAACACATAAGGAGTTTCTTGAATAAACTGCTGTGTATAAATTAGCAGTTTTGATGTTCATGACACACTTCTACACTGTTCTGTTTTGGCCTGATGCCTTGTTTCTTTTGGCTTTAAAGTAAGGCTGTAACAAAGATTAAAAAAAAAAATCATGGCTTTTCTTCACACAATTTGGCACTCAAAATGCAGACAATGGTGTTTCAGAGCGTTATAAATTTAAAAATCTAGCGGGGGAAGGTG
This sequence comes from Thalassophryne amazonica, assembly GCF_902500255.1. Lineage (NCBI taxonomy): Eukaryota > Metazoa > Chordata > Actinopteri > Batrachoidiformes > Batrachoididae > Thalassophryne > Thalassophryne amazonica. The sequence continues at coordinate 36,237,425 of NC_047122.1, forward strand.
GCCCCATTCTCCCCTATCCTGCAGCACACAGCTCACTGGGAGGAGAACTTTAACGGCTGCAGAACTTTCCGCGCTCCGCTGCTTTCAGCGCTCAGTGCAGGGCACACTGCAGGAGAACTTTAGTGGCTGTATGAGAACTTTAACCCAAGAACTTTACCAATACGCGCAATGATCCACACCAGAGAACCTTTGTGTGCTGTCCCATGGAAAGTGTACATCATGAGGAACGGGGAAAAAAGCTGCAGTGTGAAACGGTAGACGATTTTCTTTTCTTGCTCGCAATAACAGATGCTAGTCCAGTAGCGACTTTAATCAGCAGAAAAGTGAGTCACGATTAACATCTTTAAATGGGTTTGACTGAGGTTAAAAAAAAAAAGAATTTCTGTAGGTTGATTTTGGACCCAGTGCAGGTCCACAATCAGAATTTCCCATTACACGCCCTTGGAAACAGCGTAACGGCCCAATTGCAGCATAGTTTTTTTTTCATGCGGCAGTGTAATAGGCTGTTACATTGTTATAATGCTGGTGAGAACCATGAAAGTGAAATCTTAATCCAGAATCCATATCCGGTTCACCTCACAAATTCAGTAGAGTCTTCCATACCCTGATATCTGTATGTGGTGAAAATTTGGTGAGAATCTATGAAGTAGTTTTGACGTGATCCTTCAAAGCTGATAAAGTGAAACTTGATCCAGGATCTGGATCACCTCCAAAATTTAATGTTGTCTTCTGTGTCGTAATATCTGTGTGTGGTGAAAATTTCGTCAGTCCATGCAGTAGCTATGACGTAATTCTGCTAAAAGTAATCCATCAAAACCTAAGTGAAACTTGATCCAGGATCCGGATCACCTCCAAAATTGAATGGATTCTTCCATGGCGTAATATCTATCTGTTCTGAAAATTTCATCAAAATCTGTGCCGTAGTTTTGATGTAATTCTGTTAAGACAAATAAATAAATTCTGATAATTTTATTATGGCCTTGGCAGACATAATAATAAAAAAAGTGAATTAATAAGGTCATTCAGAGTTGAATTGGTTAGTCCATCAACAGAAAAGTAATCAAATACTTTAATCATATTTGATTAATCATTATAATACTGAAAAGAGGAAAAAGTTATAGCTTTTCAATTATGAGAACTTTATGATTTTTTTTTATTACGTCCACCAAGGACGTAATAAAATCATCTGTGTTTGTCTGTCTGTTAGCAGGATTATGTCAAAACTACTGCATGGATTTTGCATTTCTGCTTTCAAATTGACAAACTTAAAAAAATAAATAAAATCAAACATGCTGTTTGAAACTCGAGGTGTGCCTACCACTTCTGCAAAGTATTCCAGGTAATATGCTTATCTGGGTCATCTTCACTTTGTGATGTCACTGACAGGCGGAAGGAAATGGAGCAGTTGGCAGCACTGAGGAAGCATCATGAGGAGGAGATCAACCATCACAAGAAAGAGATTGAGCGCCTGCAGAAGGAGATTGAGCGCCACAAGGGCAAAATAAGGAAGCTGGAATATGATGACTGAAGCCAGTAATATCTTTTCCTCACACGAGTTCAGTCTTACTGTTATGTATCATTACAGTTAGTCATAATCATACACGGATTGCTTGCAGAAATAGGTTGAAACTTCATACTGACATAATTACAAATAAAATCCCAATAAAAGATAACTTTGCACCTATACTTTGTATGTCTTTGCATTTGTTTTTATTTTTGTCTCTTTTGTTCAAATTAATTGTGATTTGAATAAGTGGAGCTGCATTACCATATAGTATGACCTGTATATGGGTCGAGGACAGTAGACTTAATTTGTCAAGTTGTTTGTCAGACATATTAACTTTATGAATTGCTATATGTCTGAGTATTGTAGCCACTTTAGCAGGGGCAAAAAATAAAAAGTATGTAATGACACGAGCAAAATCATAATATGAATAAAGAGGGCCACTCAGAACACATACCTCTGTCAGATAATATTGATCAGCCATATTACTGGTGCTCACACTTACTAAACTTTTCCAGTTTGATCTTTGTGAGATGCAGCAAAAATGGTAATATGAAAACCAACCTTGCATTGTTGGCAAATCAAAAGTAGTGCTTAATGCGCCCCCTTTGGAGAGGAAATGTTAGTTACCAAAATCAAATATGCTTCCATAAAATTTGCCATTTTCCTATATACACTCAACAAAAATATAAACGCAACACTTGTGTGTGCCATATCACGATGCTGATTAGACACCATGATTAGTGCATAGGTGTGCCTTAGACTGTCCACAATAAAAGGCCACTCTGAAAGGTGCAGTTTTGTTTTATTGGGGGGGGATACCAGTCAGTATCTGGTGTGACCACCATTTGCCTCATGCAGTGCAACACATCTCCTTCGCATAGAGTTGATCAGGTTGTCAATTGTGGCCTGTGGAATGTTGGTCCACTCCTCTTCATTGGCTGTGCGAAGTTGCTGGATATTGGCAGGAACTGGTACACGCTGTCATATACACCGGTCCAGAGCATCCCAAACATGCTCAATGGGTGACCTGTCCGGTGAGTATGCCGGCCATGCAAGAACTGGGACATTTTCAGCTTCCAAGAATTGTGTACAGATCCTTGCAACATGGGGCCGTGCATTAACCTGCTGCAACATGAGGTGATGTTCTTGGATGTATGGCACAACAATGGGCCTCAGGATCTCGTCACGGTATCTCTGCATTCAAAATGCCATCAATAAAATGCACCTGTGTTCTTCGTCTATAACAGACGCCTGCCCATACCATAACCCCACCGCCACCATGGGCCACTCGATCCACAACATTGACATCAGAAAACCGCTCACCCACACACGCTGTCTGCCATCTGCCCTGGACAGTGTGAACCGGGATTCATCTGTGAAGAGAACACCTCTCCAACGTGCCAAACGCCAGCGAATGTGAGCATTTGCCCACTCAAGTCGGTTACGACGACAAACGAGTCAGGTCGAGACCCCGATGAGGACGACGAGCATGCAGATGAGCTTCCCTGAGACGGTTTCTGACAGTTTGTGCAGAAATTCTTTGGTTATGCAAACCGATTGTTCCAGCAGCTGTCCGAGTGGCTGGTCTCAGACGATCTTGGAGGTGAACATGCTGGATGTGGAGGTCCTGGGCTGGTGTGGTTACACGTGGTCTGTGGTTGTGAGGCTGGTTTGATGTACTGCCAAATTCTCTGAAACGCCTTTGGAGACGGCTTATGTTAGAGAAATGAACATTCAATACACAAGCAACAGCTCTGGTTGACATTCCTGCTGTCAGCATGCCAATTGCACGCTCCCTCGAATCTTGCAACATCTGTGGCATTGTGCTGTGTGATAAAACTGCACCTTTCAGAGTGGCCTTTTATTGTGGACAGTCTAAGGCACACCTGTGCACTAATCGTGTCTAATCAGCATCTTGATATGGCACACCTGTGAGGTGGGATGGATTATCTCAGCAAAGGAGAAGTGCTCACTATCACAGATTTAGACTGGTTTGTGAACAATATTTGAGGGAAATGGTGATATTGTGTATGTGGAAAAAGTTTTAGATCTTTGAGTTCATCTCATACAAAATGTGAGCAAAACCAAAAGTGTTGCGTTTATATTTTTGTTGAGTGTATTATTGGGGTTGAAATTTGACCTGACCTTGATTTTTTTTGTTTGTTTGTTTTGTTTGTTTTTTAAACAAAGCTGTTCTCATCTGCAGGCCAAATGTACTGTACTTGTCAGGTTTGATCAAAATTGGATATAGCACTTGTTAACATTCATACATACATACAGTTACATGGAGACCAAAGAAAAAATGAATGCACACCTCTGGCAGTGTTTCTAATCATTTGATGAAGATCTGGATCACCAATGTTTAAAACTGAAATTTTAGACAGTTTGGCAGAAGGCATATGAGACTTGAGCCTAGCTTGGATTAAATGTTCTTGTATGGAAATCCTGTGTTGCGCTGTTCTCAGTCTCTCCTATCACAGCAACAGAACTCCATTATTGTCATGGGTTTCTTGTTGGCTTCCCTCACTGGTCTCCTTACATATTCACTTTTTGATAACTGCTTAGCCAGATTTACCATGTAATACCATATTGGTTATTTTTTCATTATGATCAATGTAAAGTCCACAACATATTAAGTAACTAGTAATAAATGTTAATGTATCCATCCATTTATTTGTCTGAACTGACTAAAATTGATGATTTGTCAGAGTAATAGGGGTATATATTTATCATCTTTGTAGCACCTCAAGCTCCATGAGGTTGGATGGGGAGTGTCGGTGCACAGCCATTTTCAGATCTCTCCAGAGATGTTCAATCAGATTCAGGTCTTGGCTTTGGTTGGGCCACTCAAGGACATTGAGTTGTCCTGAAGCCACTCCTCCTTTGATATCTTGGCTGCGTGCTTAGGGTCAATTGTCCTGCTGAAAAATGAACCATTGCCCCAGTCTGAAGTCAAGGGTGCTCTGGAGCAAGTTTTCATCCAGAATGTCTCTGTACATTGCGTTATTCCTTTTTACCCTCAATCCTGACTCGTCTACAGTCCTGGCATTCACACCAAAGAGTTCAATCTTTGCCTCATCAGACCAGAGAATTTTGTTTCTCATGGTCTGAGAGTCCTTTTGGCAAACTCCAGGCAGGCTGTCGTGTGCCTTTTACCAAGGAGTGGCTTCCATCTGGCCACTTTACCATACATACCATACAGGCCTGATTGGTGGATTGCTGCAGAGATGGTTGTCCTTCTGGAAGGTTCTCCTCTCTCCACGGGAATGCTGGAGCACTGACAGAGTGATCATCAGGTTCTCAGTCACCTCCCTGACTGAGGCCCTTCTCCCTTGATCGCTGAGTTTAGACGGGGGGCCAGCTCTAGGAAGAGACCTGGTGGATCTGAACTTCCATTTACAGATGATGGAGGCCACTGTGCTCGTTGAGACCTTCAAAGCAGCAGAAACATTTCTGTACTCTTCCCAAGATTTGTGCCTCGATGAAATCCTGTCTCAGAAGACTACAGACAATTCCTTTGGCTTGATGCTCGGTTTGTATTCTGACTTTCACTGTCAACTGTGGGACCTCATATGTAGACGGGCCTGTGCCTTTCCAAATCATGTCCAATCAACTCAGTTTACTCAAGGTGGACTCTAGTTAAGCTGTAGAAGCATCTCAAGGATGATCAGGAGAAACAGGATGCACCTGAGCTCAAGTTTGAGTTCCATGGCAAAGGCTAATAAAGTTGCAAAAATCTAAACGAAAGGCAATTTATATAGAGAGAGAGAGAGTCGTGGGGTATTGTGTGTAGAATGTTGAAGGATTTTTTCCTTCAAAATTCTAACACGGCTGTAACATAAAATATGGAAAAAGTGAAGCACTCTGAATACTTTGGATGCACTGTAAAAACACAAAGTGTCAGAAAGTTTAATACAAAGCAATCTGATTACATTTTCATTTGATGAGATAAAAAATGTAAAAGCTTAAGGGTCAAACTTTTCCACAGCACTGTAAACGAGCATACAGGAATAAAATTTGGGATTATAAAGAGGTTTCAGAAATACGGATTTATCCTCGCAGTATTAGGGTATAAAAGATTTATGTTAGAAATTCACATTATATGGCATGCACGCAAAACACGACAAATTTAAACTTTTCTTTTAATAATCTGGCTATTTTACTCGCCCGCAACATTCGTTTTATTAATTTACTTTGTTTATTTTTTCCCCCTAAACCTTGAATTTTACGTCCTCCCTCCCTCCCCCCAGCTCTGCCAAGCGCGGGGTTTCGTTCACAACTCTCGCGATGTTTGTGGAGCTGTTGCGTTGTTCGGGACGGTGAACGACGAGACCGATCTGTCTGGAAATTTGTCTCGTGGTAGTCTCAAACAAATTCTTAATTATAGCTGTTTTATTTACGATTTACGAGCCAATCCTATCAAATTTTGACTCACGCCACTCTTAGTTTCTCGAAATAGGTCGGTAAGTTTGGCTAACTATTAATTTCAACCTCATAGAGCATGTGTGTTTTATTTGTTAAAAGGGTTCTTTCTGCACGATGAGGCCTACTGTTCTTTAGCTAGAAAACTAGCTAACATTAGCTAACGCCGCCTTTTGCTTTCGAGATAGAATTTTGAGTTTTCTTTTTTAAATCTCTCTTGAATTCTGTGTGTTTCAGTGTTTAATTTCTTATGTATATTGACTTTTCGCATGCGTAATTTTTGTTTAAATTTGAAAACGAAATGTCTGGTTAATTTAGCTAGCAAACTGCATGTGACGGGGGCTGGACGGAGATTCGCTTACCAAAGAACAAAATCATGCCACAAAATTGTAATTTTGTCCGTACGTATGCATGTATTTTTATTAATAAGTGGCTGTGGGCATGCATTTTTGCCTCTGTGTGGAAACTATTTCTTCCTTACACCGCAGCGTATGATCGGCCTTAAATCGATAGTTATACTCCTCTAGCCCTAAGTTGCACATTTAAATAGCGTGTAATAATTATTTTCACAATTTTTACGTTTTTTGGGAGCCAGTGTGCTATATGAATGGAATTTATTGAAATTAACGCTTTCCTGCCTCGTTTCCTCTTGGCTACAAGTTTCATTTACAGATTCAGCGGTCTAGTTAGTGTCAGAAGAATCTTCTCTGGTGGATTTCATGTACATCTAAGAAAATGTAGTTTATTCAGTTTTATGGTGGAGATGGAAAGGTATTCTATTGGGGTAATCAATGGGTATGAGTTAGGGTTACCTTCACCATAGGGGTGGGTAGTTTATCTATTGAATTAATGTTGGAGATGTATACATGTTCATACTGATTTGTGCCAACAAAGTCTGTGTTTGTTACAGGTCTGTTTTTACTCGTGTACTGCTACACTTCTGCATCACTTATGGCTGACGCAAAGAAGAGAATTGGGGACAATTAAATGATGCGCAGGCCTTTTGATTGACTGATGAATGCCCTCGCCAACAGGGCACCATCACTTTTGCATTACAATCATGAACCATGAGGAAATAATGGAGACAATTCAGTAATTTGATGTTCATATCGAACATCAAGCTGAAAACTCTTGGCTTTTTTTTTCTTGGTTACCTGTGCTGTATTTACTTGTAGCACATATGTTGTTGACTCCAGTGGTGAAAAAGGCAATACCCGAAGGCCATATGCTGGCTGTGTAAAATGTACCACGTTTTTTGTTTGCCATACCCACTAGTACTACTTCACCACTCCCAAAATGTTGAGAAGAAATGTTCCTCATACAGTAAGCAGTCAGGCTTACTGTTAATGTCTGTGTGGTTTAGTCATTTGTGACCTGTTTTCTGTATTCCAATTCACCTTTTAATTTCACATGTATTGTCTGTCATCTCTTATAAATAACAACTTTAACAGATGTAATTCACTTCAGGCCATATTTACATTCTTTTTAATATTTTCCTCCCATTTCCCCCCTTGTTTCATGAAAATAAAAATAAAAAATTACACACCAAAATAGTCTTGTAAAAGTATGTCCCTTCGGCTGCTCCCTTGTTTGCACTCGGGGTCGCCACAGCAAATCCAAGGTGGATCTGCATGTTGAATTGGCATAGGTTTTACGCAGGATGCCCTTCCTGACGCAACTCCACATTACATGGAGAAATGTGGCAGGGGTGGGATTTGAACCCGGAACCTTCTGCACTGAAACCAAGCACATTAACCACTTGGCCACCACCCCTGCACCAAGATAGTCTTGTGGATTGTAAAATTTTAATTCACATTAGCATCATGAATAGTAAATCAGTCATGTAGAAGAAGGACTCGGATGTATTGCTCAGATTTGATTTCTTACTGTATAGTACAGGAGAATGGCAGCAACTGAGGTGAATGGTAGTTCTGCCCCAGCAAAAGAAGACGACGAACCTATGGATGTTACAGCAACGCACACAGAGCATTATGAGACACTCATTAATGCCGGACTTCCACAAAAAGTGGCTGAAAGTCTTGATAACATCTTCCAGACAGGTGGGTATTTATTTATTTATTTATTTAGCTTGAACAGCTGTGAAATGCTTACAGGGTGTGTTGACCATGCTTTGTAACTGCAGGTTTGGTAGCATATGTTGACCTGGATGAAAGGGCCATTGATGCCCTGCGTGAGTTCAATGAGGAAGCAGCACTTACTGTGCTGCAGCAATTCAAAGAGAGTGATCTGTCTCATGTGCAGGTAAACACACGGATTGTATTTCTTTTTCAAAGAAGTTTAAAATTCAATTTACGTGTTGTAATTTTGTTTTGTTTTTTATATAGAATAAAAGTGCTTTTCTCTGTGGAGTCATGAAGACTTTCCGACAAAGAGAAAAACAAGGAAGTAAAGTACAAGATTCCAACAAGGGCCCAGATGAGGCAAAAATAAAGGTACTCAAAGTATAGGGACCTTTTTTTAATGGGGACTCAAAGCTTTTGACTTTATAATTGCACCACATTACTTACTTGTGCATAACATGTCTTTCCAGACTCTGTTGGACCGGACAGGGTACACACTAGATGTGACGACAGGGCAGAGAAAATATGGTGGCCCCCCGCCTGAGAATATGTTTAAAGGAGCACAGCCAGGAATTGGAACTGAGGTAAATGAGTGTATTTAGTTAGCGACACAGATGTACAACATTTATACAGTGTGCATAGGATAAGCATATGAATAATCACAATCCTACTTTTTATAATAAAAATATAAAAAATGAAACATTTTGGATGCAAGAGTAAAAAAAAAATGCTGTGGTAACAAGAACATTTTCAATATCTAGCTGTGTTGTATGTTTTTAAAAAAATATCTCTCATGACTTCTTTGTTTTTCATCAGGTGTTTGTTGGAAAAATTCCAAGAGACTTGTACGAAGACGAGCTGGTACCACTCTTTGAATCTGCCGGTCCCATCTGGGACCTGAGGTTAATGATGGATCCTCTTACTGGTCAGAATCGAGGTTACGCCTTTATTACATTCTGCAGTAAAGAGGATGCACAGAAGGCCGTGAAGCTTGTAAGTAGTATGACGCAGAATTGGGGAAAACCACACGTGTCCAAATGGAATTTCTGAAGGAATGCTTCAGATTTTGTAAAGTACACTGATGTCTACTTGAGTTAGGTAATAGTACCTGCTCATTCTTTTGGGCAGTACAACTTAGTCCACAACCTCAAATCAAGATTGAATGGTGTCATTGAAATTTCTTTAAAGGACAACTTTACATAAACATTTTGGGGGCGTTGGGGTCGGTCCTTTGACATTTACAGTTTGTGTCTCATACATTTCTTGAACTCTTTGTTTTTCAGTGTGATAACCATGAAATCCGCGCTGGCAAGTACTTGGGAGTTTGTATATCTGTTGCAAACAATCGACTATTTGTTGGCTCAATTCCAAAGAATAAGACTAGGGAAAGCATACTGGAAGATTTTGGCAAAGTTACGGGTCAGTTTCTGTACATGTCTTGTTTGAGTAATCTTAATATAATTGTGTCTTCAGAAGGCCTATGAAAACTAGAAAAGATGCAGCCTGATCTACTTCTGTTACATGAAGTGAGACATTAAGTTTCTGTCTTGTAGAGGGTCTTCAAGAAGTAATTTTGTACCATCAGCCTGATGATAAGAAGAAGAACCGTGGTTTCTGTTTCCTGGAATATGAGGATCACAAGTCTGCAGCACAGGCCCGGCGTCGTCTAATGAGTGGCAAGGTGAAGGTGTGGGGGAACCCAGTCACTGTAGAGTGGGCTGACCCTGTTGCTGAACCAGACCCAGAAGTGATGGCCAAGGTTAGTCAGCCTCATCTCTAATTCTTTTTTGGGAAAACTTAATAAACACTACAGTCCCACTGCAGACCCTTTTCTCCCTGTACAGGTTAAAGTGCTCTTTGTAAGGAAGCTGGCCACAGCAGTCACTGAAGAGCTGCTTGAAAAGACCTTCTCTCAGTTTGGGAAGCTGGAACGAGTGAAGAAACTGAAAGATTATGCATTTGTGCACTTTGAGGACAGAGATGCTGCTGTAAAGGTTGGGTCCTCTGAACAGCATGTTTTATGTTTAATCTTTATGCATGTTGTCACCAATTACTTCCTACAGATTTTTTTTTCCTTTTACTTTATATTATTGTTGTTTATGCACCAATGACACCAGATCAAATTCCTTGTATGTGAGAACTTGTCAATAAATTTGATTCTGATTGTAAATTTCTGTTTTATTAGGCAATGGAGGAAATGAATGGGAAGGAGCTGGGAGGAGAGGAAATTGAAATAGTTCTGGCCAAGCCCCCAGACAAGAAGCGGAAAGAGCGCCAAGCAGCTCGACAGACCACTAGGGGTTCAGGGTGAGTCAGAGATAGAAATTTGCCTGCTTGTCTGGCTATTTAGTCAGATTCAAAATTACGACTTCCGAAACATTGTTCTCTTCATCTGCAGGTATGAAGACTACTACTACTACCCACCTCCTCGTATGCCACCACCAGGCCGAGGCAGAGCTCGTGGTAGTCGAGGGGGCTATGCCTACCCGCCAGATTACTATGGCTATGACGATTATTATGAGGACTACTATGGCTATGATTATCATGACTACCGTGGTGGCTATGAAGACCCTTACTATGGCTATGAAGATGTATACAGCATGAGGGCCCGTGGTACTCGTCCAAGCAGGGGGGCTCCACCTCCACCTAGGGCTCGCGGAGCACCACCAGCAAGAGGCCGAGGGGGCTATGCTCAAAGAGGGCCGCCCCTAGGTGCACCACGGGGTGCCAGAGGAGGAAGGGGCACCCCTTTCCAGCCACAGAGGGGCCGCGGTCCTCGTGGAGTCAGGGGAAATCGTGGAGGAAACGTTGGTGGAAAGAGGAAGGCAGATGTGTTTAACCAGCCTGACTCCAAGCGCCGCCAGACCAACAACCAACAGAACTGGGGATCCCAGCCCATCGCCCAGCAACCCCTGCAGCAAGGGGCCGACTATTCCGGTAACTATGGTTACAGTAATGACACCATGGAGTTTTCACAGGATTCTTATGGGCAACAGTGGAAGTAGATGCACCAAAAGGTATTTGGCAAAGTGACAACAATAAAAGTGGAAAAGAACATTAAAAAGAAAATGAGATTGGCCACAATTTTTTGATTAACTTTTTATTCTTCATCCCCCATGAAAAGAATCTGTATATAGCCCAGAAAAAATGGACAGACCCCAGAATTGGCTCAAGATGGTGATTGGCTGGAAAGCTTTTTGGCTGAAGAAGTGAGCGTAACCGTTGTGGTGAATCATTTGTTACTCCTACGGTTACATTGGGACATGTCTTAAAATACACACACAAAACTTTTACTGTCTGTTTTTGATTCTTTTAAAACCTACAATGAACATTCACCAAAAAAGTGGACATTGATTCTCAAATGTCTGAGAGGACATCAAATCATGACATTGCCTTGCAGAAAGTTTTTGTCCATGCCCTTTTCTTCCCCTTCTTGTACTCCCTTTATTTGTCGTTTATCATAGTTGCTTAGGGACTTGCTGTAAATAAATGCCTATGGTTAGAGCTTCATACTTTTTTTTTTCCTTTTGCAAATGGTGGGGGGGAAAAAAGAACAGAAAGGATTGGGGGCGGGACGTTTTCTAATGTTTAAAGTGTATGCCTAGTATTTCTAGAGGTAGACAAATTGTGTTTTGTTTTTTAACCTGATACCATAACTTACTATGTTTTCTTTGAATTTGCCCAATACAATTTGGTTTGGCTTACCTTAAGAGCCAGTCTGTTCTCTGGTGTTCTTTGTATTTATAACTCTTACATTTGTTCCATTTCAATAAACTCAGCTGAGCATCAGTAAATTGTCAGCTACTCAAATTCAGTGTTGTCATTCACTATTTGATTTCTACCACAATTCTCACATTTGGATGAAGATCTTCTTTCTCAAGTCAAATTTTTATGCTCCAAAGGGAAATAAATTGTGCAATCAGACCACAGGACAAGAGAACTCTAAGGTGATTGACACAATGATTGAAATGAATTTTAACCCTTCTCTTTTTCTCCTTTTCTCATTTGTTGCATCGCACCATTGTCATTGCTGACACTTAAAATTCAAGTATTAAATATAGCAGAAACAACTATTTTAATGACCAAAGCAAGTACTATTGATAGTGCTATTAGACTTTGTGTGCATTGATGTACACTCATCTTTAAAAGACCTCGGTCAACTAAGTACAGTTCATGATTGCAAAGGGAATAAACCCACTGAGGAAAAGTGTTGAGGGCTTTCTATCAGTATTTAACTTATTAGTATCTAATTAGTATCAGTATTTAACCCATAGAAAATACATTGCAACACTAACTGAGATTATTACAGGAGATCTAAGTCTGCACATTTTGGAAGACTTGGCTGAAAATGTTCTAGTTTTACTTTGTATTCAGAGGCTGCATAGCGACACTGTCCTGTGCAGAAGAATTCATGTTGTGGACCTGTGAAGATGTTTTGTCTGCATACTCAAATGGTTGAACTTAAGCAAAAAAAAAAAAAGTTCTCTTAAGTTTCATTGATGAATTGCTTACGGCTAAAATGTGTTTTCAGGTTTGCAGTACAATAAATTGTGGTTGAGACACTGCTGAAACATTGGTTTATGGTGTACATCTATTCACACAAACTTAGACTAAGGAAATCATCTGTACCTGCATTGGCCTAAAAACATCTCTGTCTAATAAAATTCTCCATTTCACTTTGGATTTGAATTCAGATGAAGTCATTGCTCTGCACATCTTTACAGAAATGACTTTACTTCCTGAAAGCATTAAAAGGGTTAAAATTCTCTAAATTCTTGTTTTGTGCTTTTGGTATTGATCATTTGTGTGTTCTCCAAATACCAAAGTATTTTGACACTGGCTTTTGGTACCATGGTGTCATTGTATTTTGTTTCACGTGTTTGTCCTCTTATTCCAACCTGCCTAGGTGGAGAAGAAATGAGAGCGGCACCACTAGAATGAGGAACTCACCTGAACGGTACTCAAGGGTGAGCTAGCCTTGCACAGAGTACTGTCTCTCCTTCAGCTAATTGTAATCACTGGATAAACAGCTTTAATTACTCTGTGATTGTTTTCAGCCTACTAATTAGACTGTACTACAAATCATGGATGATTTCTTTTAATTAGGAGTCGAACACTCAATACAAGTCACTAAAGTTGAAGATTCAGCAAAAAGATTTGGTTATTGAAATTCTTTTGCCAGTTTAAAGGTCATGCAAAGCAGTTTTTTTTTAGTTTTTTTTTTAAACTGGTTTAATCAGTTGGAAGAAATAGGATTTTGTAAGAATTGTAAACGTCGGTCCTCAAAATCCCTTTTTGGCTTGATAAATATTGGGGGGGGATTTTCCCTGCTACGCCACTAGGGGTAGAAGTTGATGGCAATAACTGGGAGCTTCCTTGTAAATGTATTCAGATTGCAGTGGGGTTACTGAATTCCATGTTGGCAAAAGTGTGATGTCAGAACAATGAAGAGCTCAAAACTGGTGTCTGTACTCGTTAAGACCACAAGATGGCAGTAGGTGAGCTGCAGTATTATGGCCAGGTAAGACTGATGTAGGGACAGAGTAACACTACTGATAATTACATTGATGCCTGTTTGCATTGAAAGGTTCATCTGTTGATTTGCTACTCTTGAACAGGTTGTTTGTGTGGATTTTTTTTTCTTTATATGTTGCCTCTTGTTAGCAGGCAGTCAAGGATCTGCCCATCCCTGTGACAGAAACATGGATGAGACATAATGGTAAGATTATTAATGGTGAACTAATGGTCAGGATGTCTTTGCAATATTAAATGCAATCCTGTTTTGAAACGTATCAGTCATTTCTTTATAACCTTTTTGTATTCACTGGGAGTGAATGAATTTTATAAATTTCATTGAAGCCTGATTTCTTATGGGTTGTTATCAAACTTAAAAATCTGGTTAATGATGTTCAAACTGACAAGGATTACCATACATCATGGCCGAAACGTTATGAAATAAAACAGCAGCAGGACATCAATATTTTGAGTGTGCTATGCTTTTTCTTTATATTTGGGTTACTATTTCTGCATATGCACCTCAGCAGAGGATCTTGGTGTGCATTTTTTACCTATTTATTTTAAATATCTAAACCCAACACAATGGAATGTGCCTCCATTACAAACAAATCACTTCTACAGTTTTGTTTAGACAAGCAAGGTAATGGACACATGAACTTTTCCATGTCATCAGGCATTCAATAAAAACGTGCTGTATGATACACCTGCCGGGTTTAGGTCTTAAAAACCCAGGTGATGATGTAAAAATGAAATGTGGCAGAAGCCAACACACCTGTGAAAACTAGGGGAAATATAGGCTGTTGCTTAAGACGCTGCAACTTTTGCCTGTTGTACCACCATCGATGTGGTGTGACAGGCAACTTTTACTTTTAAAAAAAAATTCTGTCTAGACTTCAGTCTCCCATGTGCCTTCTTGCAATCTATTGAAAATTTCATGTCAGGAATAAGTAAGAAAACCTTTATTTCTGCATTCCATTTTTTTGGTTTTAATATTTTTATTTAATTTGTCGTGTTTTTGAGATTGCTGTCTGCTTAAAAAGCATCATTTTTCAAATTTTAATGAAGCCTCTATTATTTGTTTTTCCCAAAGGTTGGTATCGATTTAAGGGGCAAAGACTTCACATGTTTAAGTAGTGATTTATGTTTATTAGAGAATGTTAATGGCATCAAGATACTATTAATAATAGATCAGTTAAACTTTGTCACTAAACCTTTTTTTTCTACTGTCAGATGTGCTCCACAAGATGTATGCAAGAGATCTCACACTTCAGAAAACTGCAGGACTGAGAGTCGAGTGCTCATGCAATAAATAGAGGTGAGAAGTAAGAGTGGACCTGTGCATTGTTGCAAAATTTCATATTTTGCCAGCTTCAGGGTGGAGACCAGGTGTCATCAGACCCACTTCCTGGAGATACCTGCTCTACCTGCTGCTGGTTAACTAAGCTATGGTTGCAGCAGGACAGGTGACCTCCAGGAGCAGGCCTACTGACCCCCGGTGTGGTCTGCTTTCTCTGACGACATGCCGTAAATCTTCATTAAAGTCTCCATGTAGAGACTAGATGGCGAGAACAGAAGTCTGATCTAGAACAGTAATCTATTGGAGTGAAACAAGTATGTAATGAGGATGAAGTGTTGACAAAGCTGTAACACTTGAAATGTATTGTACCCTGGAGAATTTTTTAAATAATGCATCTAATTATGTTTTCAGTCACTGCAGAAGCAGGAGGTGGAGTCCAGCTGATGGCCTCGTAGTGACCCAGAGCTTCATCCACTTAAAATTGTAGCAGCAGAACTTGGTGTGTGTACCAGGTGTGAAGATTTAATGCTGTAAAGGGAAAATTTTCTCATGAATGTTCAATAAAAAAAAATGCAACCAAAATTGCTGTTTGTGTGTCCACATGAATCTGATTTTACTCCTGTGTATGAACTGGTAACATTTTTCAAACTAGCAGTCATTAAACGTTTGGCTGCAGTTGTTATTGAACTTGTGGATCATTTAGAATCATCACTTAAATTAAAATTGCACATTTAACGGATTAGGTTTGTTGTTTGGGAATACTTTAATAAAAAAAAAAACATTAAAATCCCGCCAAACGTGTGGGGGTGGGACATAGTACGCACGCGTACAAAAAAAAAAAAATGAGGGCGTTCCATCAAGTTGTCCGTGATCCGAAAACGATCGCGAACCCACCGCTATGGAATAATAAACTAATTGCAAGAGGGATACAGCGTAGTGTCGCTTTTTTTGGGGGGGGGGTTACATTAAAATTTGTGGGAAAATGTCCGAAATTGTTCTTGATTATTTCAAAATAAAAGCGTAAGCGACCACGATGTGGGGCTGCCCCCAAAATACGTCTTCAAGAATGTTAATTGTATGAATTGTTGACATGAAGTTGCGCGTGCGAACAGTTGTTTGGAAATAGCATGTTTTATTTTTTTCCAAAACTTTTTCAACAAATACAATAACAAACAAATGAACAAAGCACAAGGCCCTAAAAAAGTCACAGTATCACCGTTATAATTTAAAAGATATACAAGGAAAAAAAAACTTCCTTATAGAGAAGGCGTCAGCGTGTGTTCAACAAAATGTAGTCTTGTCACATAACTTAAGTTCCGCCTTCAGAAAGCCAGCATGTTTTGACCGTAGACGTCTGCGAGCCACTGAACTCGAGTTCAGCGCTGCGAGCCAATTACGTCATATATAACGCTGCATTGCACGCACAACGCTGCTTGTCACGTGGTGCTTGGCGTTACGTAAACCTGCGTGAAAATGGCGGCCGCCGCAGGAGAGTCTTCCGTTCCGAGTGTATCCGACGAATTATTTCAGAATTTTTATTCGGAGGTACGATAAGATTTGTGAATTTAGTTTTTCATACGAAAGTCTGTTCTTCATACGTATGCTGAAGTCTGTAAAGTTGTGCTTAGGTTTGTGGCTGCGAGGCCCGAAAGGAGCAGAAGCTAACGACTGTGAGCTATCCAGCGATTAATAAGATGCTTCATATTAAACAACTCTATACTTTTTGTAAGCGGATGGACACCACCTCAGCTCTTGTTTTTCTTCAGTAGGACGCGTTATTGTTAGTTTAATATCTTTATCCAGCGTGTCAGTCTCAAACTCACAACACTGTAAAGTTGTTTCTGTTTGTTTTCAGGTGAAACAAATTGAGAAGAGAGATTCTGTGTTAACCTCCAAACAGCAGATAGACAGGCTTCTCAGACCTGGTTCATCATACTTTAATCTCAATCCTTTTGAGGTAAATGAGTGAGACAAAGTATATTTTCATTGTTTACATTCATGTTGTATGAGGGTTCATCTGAAAGTTGTTTTTTGATCTTCACTTTGCCCAGTGATGCACTGGCTGCCGTAGCAACCCAGACAGAGGGTAAAACAAACTTCAGTATGTTTCTGGAGGCAGGTTCCTGGCATTTCTGCTGTTTAATTAATGTAGTAGAGACACTGCCTTTGTCAGGAACAGTGAAAGGAGCAAACCATAAATAAGCATGTTTTGATTGTGGGAGGAAACCGGAGTGCCCGGACAAAACCCATGCAGATACTTGGACCAAACTCCACACAGAAAGGGCGAGAAGCGAAGTGACTTTCTTGCTGTGAGGCACTAGTACTAAGCCACCATGCCGCCCTGTGTCACACAACTGTGATGTCAAGCCATTATCAATAGAGTTTTCCCACTTCCGTGTGCAACTAGGTCATCACGGATTCCATGTTGTCATCATGTGATTAGGTTCCAGCAAGGTGTGCAGGTGTGAACTGGTAGTCAGCTGAGGAGAAATCGGAATGGTGTTCTGACAGTGTTTAGATTTTGTATTTGTCTACTGTGGAGAGCATGTTTGAAATTCTCCAGCTGAAAGTGCTAGATAAATGCATGTTTATTGTACTGGAGTAACATGGTACGTGGTGTAATTTCGGCAGAGGAGTTTCTTAAAAAATATGTGAAATTTCTGCTACAGTTTACCAGAAGGCACATGAGAGATGCAAGCCTAAACTTGACCCAACATGTTCTATGAAAATCTTTCTCCGCTACACTTAGAAGCTGTGTGGTGATGCAAGAGACAAAAGTTGCACTATGCATAACTTACCTCATCGGAGCCACAGAAGCTGATAACTCCTTTGGAGTTGTCATGGGTGTCTTGGTGGCTTTCCTCACTAGTCTCTTTCTTGCACAGCCATTCAGTTTTTGAGAACTCAACACTAACCGTTGAGCTATCCTGAGTCCTACTGACATTCAAAGGTAATGTTGTGTCAAAGATTGGAGTATGTAATCTAATGAACCAATAACGTCGGTGGCCATCTTTAATTCTCATTTTACTTTTGGATCCCTTGGGAAAAGTGCTTGGATCCGGCAAAATCTGAAATCAGCATACTTCAAAGATTCTGTATGCAAATTGACATACTTTGTGCCGGATGAAAGATGTAACGTAGGGTGACCATATTTTGATTAATGAAAACCAGGACACTTGGCTTGGCAAGAGATACACAAATGATACTTAAAGTTTACTCAAAAAAAAAAAAAAACAGCCAGGACAGGACGTGTCCTGGGAAAGAAATGACGTTTGGTCACCCTAATATAAACGAAACCGAAGATATATTCAGTAACTTGGAAATGTATCCATCACCTGACCTGGCTAAAGGAAACTGGTTGTAAAAATGATTGTTCGTTATTATACTTACGTACATCCCTGTTTTGGCTTTTTTTTTTAATTATTTCTGTCATGTAGAGATCAGTTTTCCCTGCGAGTTTAATGTGCATCATTATGTACATAAATATTTTGGCAGCACAAATATTGCATATCACAGTTTCCCAACCAACAGATCATTATTAGTGATAAACTCAAAAAAGCCCCACTGTTTTTAACATTTGGATTTCAGTAATTGAATTTGTCACATTGTTCAGACTTGTTTAAAGGAAACCTAAACATTTTTTTTAATGGTTCACAATCTCAAGGTGCTGCAGATTGATCCAGATGCTACAGATGAGGAACTGAAGAAAAGATTTCGGGCGGTAAGAAAAAAAAAAATTTCAGTGACGTGCGATATCGGTAGAGAGAATTAGATTTCTGCTGTGTTTTGATTGCTGGCTTTCCAATCAAAGTGTTTGTATTTTACTTCACAGTTGTCAATTTTGGTCCACCCAGACAAAAATCAGGATGATGCAGACAGAGCACAGAAAGCTTTTGAAGGTTTGAACATACACATGGTTGTTGGGCTCACTGTCATGATGTGGAGATTAAATGAGCAGCTTGGATTCCAGCTGAATATTTTGTGTTGCAGCTGTGGACAAGGCGTACAAACTCCTACTGGACCCCGAGCAGAAGAAGAGGGCCTTAGATGTGATCCAAGCAGGCCAGGAGTACGTGGAACACATGGTGAGGGAGTTACTGTCCAAAGAGTTCACTCAGCTGTTCTGTTTGCTCTGTAACTCTTCCTCCTATTCTTTTGTGTTCCATCAGTTAAAAGAGAAAAAGAAACAGCTGAAGAAGGCTGGAAAATCACAGACTGTGGAAGAGGATGACCCTGAAGTGGTAAAGATCACAAAAGTGCATGCCTTAAAAAAACAAACAAAAAAAAAACCTGCTAAAGTATCAATAAATACATACATTCCATCCAAAACTTCAGTGGAAAGGCAAATCACTATCTAAATTTCCACTTCTCATTGTCTTACAAGAAGTATTCATTTCGATGCTGTGTGAAAGATGCAGTTAACCAGATTTAGTTATTACCAAGTATTTTTCAAAAACGACCACCTTTTAAACTTTGTGTTCACTAGCAGATCTGTCAAATGAAATTGTCATCATCCTGATGTTTTTATTCATAGCTCCAGTCCCTCTAAACAGCACTGCGTTTGTCAGATTTTATTAGAATACAGACGGTTGCTGAGTTCCGGATCACCTTTTTTAAAGTCCCGCTATACGGAGCCATAATGCAACTGAATGTCCTTTATTGTGTATTGTTGTATGGGGTATTTGGATGTTATTTAGCTGAAAAAGTCTGGGTGGAGTAGCGCTTCTACTTAAAGTGTGAAGCCACATTATGTGTGGTGCAAACATTTGCCAGAAATGGATCACTTTTGCTAGTTCCGGATCACGACACTCTGCATCACTTTGGGTTCATTCCTGGCATCGGGCTGGAGCCCTTCTAATACAGAATGATGCACACTGTGCCTGAGAATGTGTTTTGAACACAAAATGATATAAATTCTACTTAATAAATGAGAATTTACTTCGTTTCGAAAAGCGCCGTTATACGTTTTTACGAGCAAAAAATGAAGTATGGAGCTGAGATTTCGCCCGAATTAAAAAGTAAAAGCCCCCACATTCATGCCCATTTGTGATGTTGAGATGACCCCCAACGTCCACATGACTCACAACTACAGACACGAGGCTGCTGTACAAATTTTCGCGTCACAGATAAATGCACGCAGCAATTAAACAGCATGACATAACACAGACGTTTTCTACCCAAGTAAGTAAGTATTTTCCCACTCTAGAACCAAAAACACCGACTGGCTCACTCACCTTTGCTATGTTTTAGAGATCGTTACTTTTAAAACTTGCAGGAATGAGTGAGTCAGAAAAAGTGCGCACACCGCAGACACCGGGATGTTTTGATTCCTCTGCTGATCACAAGGACGGCTGGATCCAGTCGAGCTTGTGGTCGTTTGTAGACAAAACATCAATCTTTCCGTTGGTACCAAGTATTAGCTTATTCGTGCTGATTGAGAAACGGCGGCGCAAAAACTACAGCAGTGATCCGGAACTGGGCAAGTGACTGTACTTGGGTTATTTGACTTTTTTGTTGTTCCACCTTCAGTTCAAACAGGCCGTTTACAAACAGACCATGAAGCTGTTTGCGGAGCTTGAAATCAACAGGAAGGAACGGGAAGCAAAGGAAATGCATGAAAGGTAACTAATTAATTTGGCACAGCCCCATTCCAGTTCTACAAGATGTTTAAAAAAAAAAAAATACAGATTTCAATGACGTCTGAAAATAATTTCTGTTTTTGTCACCGGTGCACACATCCATTTAAAATTCTTTGGGTTGACTTTTCATCAGGAAAAGAGCAAGAGAAGAGGAAATCGAGGCTGCAGAAAAAGCGAAGCGAGAGAGAGAGTGGCAGAAAAACTTTGAGGTGTGTTCAGTTACTAAACTGAGTCAAAAAGTTTTGTTACTGGCATTCTTCATGACACATTTTGTGAAATCTTGCCAGGAAACGAGAGACGGACGTGTGGACAGTTGGAGGAACTTCCAGGCTAAAGGCAAGAAGAGCAAAGAGAAGAAGAACCGGTCCTTCCTCAAACCCCCAAAAGTCAAGATGGAACAGAGAGAATGATGATGGAAAACAGGACTTCATTCGATTACAAATCATCATTTTCAAAGTTCAGTGTCCCTCGCCTCAGACTTTACCATCCTGACACATGTAGTTTTGTACCGTTTTCTAATGTAAATATTGATGTTCTGAACTCAGTACTTGTCTCATCTGCAAAAGAGAATGCATATTCAATATATGTAAGTAAGACCTTTTTTTATTTTAGAAATAAATCTTGTTCCCGTGAAGCCTCCCCTTGGCATCATCTTCAAAAGCCAACTTCTAAAATGTGCAAGTCACAGTCTGATTTTAGAGAAGTAATTCTACACTCGTCTTGCAGTGTAAATGCAGTTTGTCTTTGTGCATGTCTTCTGTACAAATATGGTCAGTGAAATTACCAGAGAACAAATTCCTATTTATGTTTTGGAAACCTACAATAAACTCATTTAAACATCTTTTCCAACTACCGTGGTTTTAACTGAAGTAGTTGTGCAGGATTTTCACTTTTAATTTTCAGTAAAAAAAAAAAAATTCTTTACATTTTACAAACATTTGTAAGATTGTTGAGACATCCTGACTGAACAATAAGTTGTAGTTCTTTTAATAACAGCTCCCCCCCTCCCCCCAAATCACTTCTCCACATCGGTTGCCCCCCCCCACCCCCATTCGTTTTCTTATGTAGTCCATCTTTGATGGGTCTCACATCACTTTGCACTGGTCTGCTGCAGCAGCAGAACCCTGATTGGCTAATGTCAGTCCGTCCAGATTCAGACCCTGGAAGGCACCAAAGAAGGACTCGCCCTTGACTGGTTTCTTGGCCGTGGCGCTCTGCTGAATATAGACATGGAAGCAGGTTGGACTTTTGATACTGTTGAGTAAAAGCTGGTCTTTCCTACACTGAGCTGCTCACTCACCCTGGGCAGGCAGTGGTGGCTCCTGAAGTGAGTTTTTCTCACTGTCCTTTCAGCGTTCTTCTTAGCCAACATGGCCTGCTGTCGTTTCCTTTGGCAACAACACACAACAGCACATTCAAGCAGCTTATTTGGATAAAGAACATCCTCTTTGTGAAGATAAATCTGTCTGGCCACCATTCTGCGTCACTGAAAAACTTGCCTGAGAGCTTAAGAATGTTCCAGCACAGTTTTTTTTTTTCTTTACCTTTCTTTCTTGAGTTCAGCCTGGTAGACCCTGAGCCAGGAGTCTGGAACTTTCTGGCTGCTGCAGGGGACACTCCTCCTCCTGATGCTCTTCCTCCAGGTGAAGCTCATTCTGCGGGCAGACTGGCTCCTCTTCTCCCCTCTCTCGGTGTTCCTCCCCGACATGCAGCTGGTGAACTGCTTGAAAGGAGCTCCCAAAGACATGAGGGAAGCCATTTCCGCAGCAGACTCAAGTATCTGGCAGATTATCTGGAGGAGCAGCAGTGTGGGTACTAACGTCTAAACCAGGGGAAAGTCTGAAAACAGAAAGACTATTCGTCATATTTCAGCAGCAATACGAACTATCTGAAGATCTGCAGGCAAACATGTTGCCATGGCTACAGCCCTGAACCCTCTCATCACTGGTGTTGCATCAGAATCTATATGTTGAAGCAGGGGTTCCACAAGGTTCCATTCTTGGACCTCTGTTTATATTGTGCGTTGACATATCTGGTGCATTAGAACACTGTCAAGTTAACATGGACGCAGATGATGTGTTTTATACTCATGGCCAACATAACTTGAATAGCTCAGATGCTTCAAATCAATCTATGTAATGTCAGTAATTGGTTAGATGCAAACAAACTAAGCTTACATATTGGCAAAATGTCTTGTATGCTGCTATGTACAAAGCAAACTGCATTTACACCAACCTTCACTCAGTTTCTCTGTAATCAACAGAACAAGTAGATGAACTAAAATACCTCAGGGTTACAAACCAAGAGTTTATATTTGATATTCATATCACTGTTAAAGTCAGATCTCTGGGAATTTTGGAAAAGATGTAATCAATTTTTCCCCTCTGTCAGCTCACATTATGTACAAAACTAGTTTCACCCCATTTTGACTTGCTGTACCATATATGTTCAGATTCTAACATCAATCAGCTACAGAGACATTACATAGAGGTATGCGCATTGTACAAGGATGTCATATTAAGACTTGCATTTCTGATATGCTCAACACTCAAATGGTTAAATATTAGGCAAAGATTCCATCCTATGAAATGCATCTTGATGTACAAAATTGTGAATGGTCTTACACTAAAGTAGCTCAAAAATATTAACATGACTCCACAATACAACTATTCTACACACACCACAGAATTTTGATCATCTGTATTCACTGGTTACTGTTTTCATATGATGTGTGCTAAATCATATTTGTTTCATTACCTCCACCAGTGAAGTTGGGCGGAGGTAATGTTTTCACCCGTTTGTGAACAGCCTGCAACACATTTTTTTTAATAATTTATCATTGATATATTTTTTTTTTTAATCAGAGGATTCATATCCTGATAAGCAAGAACTGATTCAATTTTCAAAGTCAAAGGTCATAGATAAAATCCCTATATTTAATATTGAACGAATTTTCAAAATTTCATAACCGTCAAAAGAATTTCTTTCGTATTTGACAGCGTTATGTAGGATGTTATCCTTTATCGACTGACAAAGTTTGATCCAGAGTTTGTGGCCATTCAACATTGACAACCCCACTTAATATAGATATTCCATTATATCTTAAACAAATACCAGTCTCACTCATTTGAAAGTGAAATGTAGACTGGCACTATCACCTAACAAAGTTTTATCTGGATCTGGATTGTGGATTTTGTGGACATTTGAGTTTAACATTGAAAAGCCCATTTGGTTTACATTTGCATTATATCTCTATCAAAAGTGCCTCACTCATAGATTTACCCACACCGCCAAAATTGGATGGAGGTTTCAATTTTATGCCTGTTTGGCTATCAGTCAGAAACCAAATGCCAAAAAGCAATGAAATTGTGCATAGCAGAGATAACCAATGTTAATTGAAAATGATCTGAAAAATAGTTCAGAAACCGAAGTTGGAGGAAAAAAGAAAATGTGACAACACCACAAAAAATTGATTCAAGTGCATGAACTAAATACATCCTCTTGACAGTTGGAAACTAGTGTTGACATAGGTTTGCGCTCTATGAGCGCAGTGCTCTAGTTTACTTATGTATCTCTAGTCTCTTCTTTTTCCCATTGAATGTGTTGTATGTATGAATGTCACTCATAAATCAGCATTTTACTTGTGTACATAGTTTGGAAATAAATTCTTTATTGTACTGTACATTACAGTGACACAAATAGTGCAAATTAAAAGGCTCCAAACATACCTGCTTCAGATTAGTGGCTTCGTTTGTCCAAGCTGTAAAGTGCAGCATCCACGTGTACTTGTCTCTGCGCCGTCGCCGTCTCCTCTTAAGAGAATTTGTCAGATGACCTCCCTGATGCTCAAAGAGATTAGCTGCGGACGCAAGAATCCTTAATGTCATTAGCAGATCACTTCTAAACAAAGCAGCGTGTGATTCCAACTGTCATCAGGCTGCAGCTTGACTCTTGGATTTAGTACCAAACCACATGAACACTTCAGGTCCCAGTAATCAAACCATTCAAAGCTCCTTCATTGAGGAGCCAAATAAAGCTGAATGATTGACTTATACTGAATGAATTTTCAGCACAAAACATTTTCTCATCTGCCATTAAAGTTCCCAGTCTCCTATTGCACTATTCATTTTCGGTCACTTGTCGCGTTGCAGTACACCAAGCAGCCCATCCTAAAAGTTACTGGTTTCCTCCTTGGCTCTTAGAGCACGCTTCCACCAAATTTCACAAATGGTAAATGGACTGCATTTATATAGTGCTTTTCCATCTGCATCAGATGCTCAAAGCGCTTTACACATCAATGCTTCACTGGGATTTGAACCCAGGATCCTTTGGTCTCAAGCCCAAGGCTTTAACCACTAGACCATTACCTCCCCAAG
This sequence comes from Thalassophryne amazonica, assembly GCF_902500255.1. NCBI lineage: Eukaryota > Metazoa > Chordata > Actinopteri > Batrachoidiformes > Batrachoididae > Thalassophryne > Thalassophryne amazonica. The sequence goes on from NC_047122.1 coordinate 36,262,264, forward strand.
TTACAATAAGTTGTTTTTCTGCACAATCCTGCTAAAATTTAAAGAGCCAATGAAACAGCAGTGAAACCATCACCTCCTTGGCAGAGGTCAGCACTTTAGATGATACAGCATGTGGTCGATCTCATTAGCCTCATCCTGTACCTTCTTACCTGCAGTTGCCTCATGTTTTTTTTTCTCTTCAGAATGGGGCAAAGGCTGAATCAGCAACCGGCGAAGGAGGCACCTAATGAGTTGCATCAGCTGGTGTGAGGTCACTCCATGGCATCACCTAAAGACACAGGCAGGGTGTTAGGTTTAAAAGTTTGAGGTCTAAGATCTCACCTCGACAATCCACCAACATGGCCCTTCCTGGAACAACCACCCACGGAAAGAATGCTTCTGTAAGGGGTCAGCAAAGTAACAGACGGCCAAGTTACAGACAGATGGTGAAGCTTCCATGACAATGCACAGCAGACTCACCTGCACAAGAGCTTCCGCTCTTCATCTCTCCCATCCCATTTCAACAGGAAAGTCAGATTGTAAATGTCAGGATGTGCAATTAAAATGCCAATGTAACGCATCAGCTATTCTTTATGAATTAACAAAAATGTAAAACACGACAAAACAGCAGAAACTAGTTACCCGATGATGGCTTTAAATGAGTAACAGATTAACTCGTACACATATTTAAGACAGAACACCTCCTCCACCAGAGACCCAATCTGACACCAAGCGCACTGCAAGGCTTTGGCGAGGAGGACTTCACTTTAATTCTACACAATCATACATATATACAGTTTTATACACTATAATTTTATACAAAATATAAACTGTTTACAGGTGGTGGTGTGCGGGGGGGGGTTCACTGGAACTCATACATGAGCAGGGGTTTTGTGCGTGTGTCAGTATGTTTCACCACAGGTCAAACTGACCCACACGTGGATAGAGACAGTTTGTGAGAATTTCTGATGAGCAAAACAAAGACCCCCACCCCTACACACTCAGAAAGTTTTGCATAACGCAATGCACACATACACACACACACACACATGTACACATCACATGCGCGGGCTACAGCAGCCCAAAGGTTCGGAGTGCCCATCACCGTCATCTCAGTGGCAAAGACAAAATTAAGGGCAAAACTGTGTGTAATTTCATAAAAAACAAACAAAAAACTGATACACAACGCAAGTGCTCACTTTAACACAGAAGTAAACAAAAAGCTGAGACACTTGCTGGAAATATTTGCAACAACAACTTTTGTCACTTAAATATTTAACAAACTCTGATCATTTGTTTTTGGATTTACTTTGCACATATAAATAACTCATGTAAAAAGGTTAATTGATCAAACTACCTGTATGTTTTATGACAACATTCATGTTTCTAAGGTTGTGGATCAATATTTGTGCTGCACATGCAGGTGTTATCGCCCTTTCCTTACACTTCAGGATCTATCAGTTCTTATTGTCTCAACACGGTCACACCTGGAAAGTGACCAAAGATGTTCAGGAAGACAAAAGCTGCATAGTGAGCTGACTGTGGGCACAGACATCCATTAGATTGTGACGGCAAGAGAGACTTTTGGCTTTCGTGTGTTATTCTGGACCCTCTGCTATGAACGGGGTCCTCCTGTGGCAGCGGAGGTGAACAGAGGAGCAGGGAGGAGGAGAAGGAGTAACATCTTATAGTGTCCATGCTTCAAAGACAACGTAATGCATCTGAGCCCTGGGAGACAACAGGCAACCTGCTCCACGTCTCGTAGGCTTTGCTGGATTCGGCCACTCGGCTTTTTGAGGGACGTGGGGTCACCGGCTGATGTCTCGGTTCCCCTCCCAGTTCTTGCTGCTGGCTGCCTCGCACATCCTGGCGCTTTCAAAAAAAGGGTGCTTCAGCGAGTCAGAGAGTGCCAGCCGCTTGGATGGTTCATACTCCAGCATGCTTTCAATGAGGTCAAACAGCTGGTGGTGCTCCTCCGCCTCCGAGAGCAGGTACCGCTGTCAGGTAAAGCGCACGATGTGAGAGGCTGAACGTTACCATCAACAAGACCTAAAAACAGCTTCTTCTTTTTGGCCACTGCACATCCATTTCTTACCCTCAAGGGTTTGCAGTTTTCTCTGACGTATTTCCCTGCTGAGGAACTCTCATCCCAGTCCAGACGGCCTCGATAAAAATATTTCTGCTTCCTGTGCAAGTAAGAAGATCGGTGTGAGCAGTGCTCAGTTTTTTGTTTTTATTTGTAAAGCCTCTGTCCCACCGAGTGAAGGAGGAGTGAAGAAGGAGCCACGCACCCTGTTTTTTTGGTTTCGTGAGCTATCGTGGCATTATAGTGGCTCAGAGTGGCTCTTAGAGGCATTATCTTCAGTTAACGAGGCTCCTCTCTGAGCGTGGCGCTAATTTCAAAATGTTCAAAATTTAGCAACAACAGCGTGGCGCAGTTTGTGTTCGAGTTACTGCGACGGCTTAGTGGCATTTGCGTGGTGCTTACGAGTCTGCAAAAAGTCCATTATCCGTGCGCCTGGCACCTTCGCAGGACCTGAGAGGCTATTTTTGGAGTGGCTCCTCCTCTTGCGCACACAATTGCACCTGCTCTGTGCGCTGGACTCTTTATATTTTGTAGTGGATTAATCATTTTCTGCCAAACCTTGGATGTTGAAAACACTTCTAATCACTTCTGGCATCACAGAGGACTGTTTCATCTGGACACTTTTTTTCCTCTCTTTCCTGCTCCATGTGGGATGTATTTTGAACAGCTTAAGGTAATTATTTTTAATGTTTTTTTATAGCTTGATAAAACAGTTCCTAGCTGTAAAAGTATGTCTGTATGTTGATGTCTGTTGTATGTAAAAGTATGTTGATTTAATATCTTGTTAATGGATCACATGACCTCCGCTGTGTGTGCGCACTGAGACAGGACCCGAGAGGCTATTTTGGGAGGGCTCTCCTCTTGCGCACACAATTTCACCTGCTCTGTGCGCTGGACTCTATATAAAATAATTATTTTGTAGCGGATTAATCATTTTCTGTCAAACCTTGGATACTGAAAACACCTCTAATCACTTCTGGAATTAATGGATCACATGAGCTCCGCGCTGTGTGCGCGCACTGAGGCAGTGACTCATCATCACACTTCAAACGAGCATTTAGGCAGAACACCAGCTCACAAAAGAGTGATATTTCAGTCAATATTGGATGAACACAAAGTTAAACTTTGGTTGACTGCGTGAAAGTGGATGTGTGTTTAAAGCCATGGAAGATAATAACTCCAGTGGAGCAGCTAAGAGCAGGAGCTGTGCGGCCACACAGGTGGAGAGCGCGCAAAAGACCGATTTTGAAGACATAACACAAAGTTAAAAGTTGTATCATGGTGACTTGTAAGCTACGGAAGAAATATATATTATATATATATATATATATATATATATTGAAAATGATCCACAGGTGTATATAATAAAATGGCCACCTCATTCTGTATGCAGAACGGCACCGCGCGCAAAAGAGCGCTTTTGCAGAAATAAACGGACAAACACAAAGTCAGAAGCGGATTCACGTTGTAAAAATGATTGTGTTTAAAGCCAGGAAAAAAATAAAGCCAGCAAGCCACGGATAGAAAGAGCAGAGAGGCGGCTGTCGATTAAAGGACAACAGCAGCGCGTGTGCAAAAGAGTGCTTTTGCTGAAATAAACGGACGAACACAAAGTTAAAGTGGATTCACGTTGTAAAAATGATTGTGTTTAAAGCCAGTGAAAAAATAAAGCCAGCAAGCCACGGATAGAAAGGAAGCCAGAAAGAGCAGAGAGGCGGCTGTCCATGAAAGGACAACAGCAGCGCACGCGCAAAAGAGCGATTTTGCAGAAATAAACGGACAAACATAAAGTTTTGTGTGTTTAAAGCCGCAAAAAAAAAAAAAAAAAAAAAAACCAGAGAGCCGCAGAGCCAGCGAGGAGCACAGAGGCAGCTCTCCAGGAACCCGTGGTTCGGGTCTAGCTGGTCTGGTGCATTACAGGTGGACAGCAGCCTGGTGCACAGCGCACAATTGCGGAACTGTGATGGAGTGTCTATTTTTGGACTGCATTTAAAAAAAAAAAAAGAAGAAGGGACATCTTTAAATGCTGCTGTGAATCTGTGAATTGCAAACCCACACTTTGAAGGGACCAGGTGTGGGAGGGCTGGAGGTTTGGACCAAACTCATGCCTAAACGTGCGCCAACATGGCGTTATCATGGCACTACGTGGCTTAGTGTGGCTGATGCGAGCCATTCGAGGCTATAATGACAGGTGGTCGTAGCTCACTAGAGGCTGCTACGTGGCACATGTGGAGTACAGAGAGGCACATAGTGGCACCTTCATAGTGGATACGTGATAGATGAAAACGTGGGTCATTCTTCAAATAATCACCCCACACCCATGCGTGGCTCCTTCTTCAGCCTTCATTATTCGGTGGGACCGAGGCTTAAGTATTTGCTTTCTTACCTTGTCTTGCGAATCATTCTTGAAGGCACTGGTCCCAGGATGCGCTCCATCATGGCCAAATGCTCCCTGTTGTCATGAGTCTGAAAGAAACAATTGAGTCTAACTGGTTCAAACAGCCATCACTTCTGTAGAGACAGATTAAGATAAGAAAGATTTAATTACTGCCGATTTGATTTGCAACATGGTTATTTGTGAGCGTATGTGTCAGCATGTTTATTTCACATCCAACCTAAATTATCTATATTTTCAGCTGAGTAGTAAAAAGTCTTCATAGTAAAAGCTGGGCTGTGGAATGACGACGATAAACTGCAAATGGGGCTGTAGGCTGTCCAGCAGCATGCAGGGTTGATTCTCTGGCCTTCAGAAAAGGTCATCTCAGCATGAAAGTAAGACTACTGCTGCTTTCCACCAGAGGGCGATCTGCAGTATGAAGGGAGTGAGGGAAAGCCATTTGGATCCTCACCCCTGGGATAAAGTACCAAGGGTTTTGTCTCTAGAGGATGGCAACTGGTGCAATGGTCCACTCTGAACCGGAGATGGGTCGTGCAGGTGGGCATCTGGAACACACTTGCACTCAGCAAAGACAATCATCTTCAACTGTGGTCAAGGGAGCTTGGAATGATAGGCAATGCTCTCTGAAGTCCACTGAAGTAGAAGCTGCCAGATTTAACTCCAGTGGTCGGTGTGCAGAGAGAATGAGAGTTGCTCAGGGGATGACACAAGTAGTAGGCGGGTAGACGCCATAGTAGTGAAAACCCCACTGTTTATTCTGGCATCATGTTGACAACATTCTTAGGTAACGTGAAAAATGAACAAGGTCACATTCATAGAATCATAAGATAAATCAATAATGTGACCCTGACAGGCCTGCTGGGAGTTCACAAACCTGAAACAAGGTGAAGCCCAAGTAGTACTCAAATAGGATACAACCAATGCTCCACACATCACAGGGATGGCTCCAGCCCAGTTCTGAAGGACAAAAACACAATTAAAAACTCTGAGATGTGTTATACACTCTCAATACTCAAATTCAGTTCTAACACTGAAATCACACACACACAAAAAAAGAATGCCACTGCCAAACTGCAAGACCTATAATTTTAATGCAGTATAACTTGCATGACTACCAGGTTTTGACACTGTGCCTCCCCAATCTGGAGACAGACAATCATTAATTGATGCACATGCTCAGTCCATTCAGGGACCGTGCACTGGTGTCTCATCCGCCACACTACACAGCGGCCTTGCGTCCTAGATGTTAACCACCCAGGCAGACAACCAATCCAACCCCACATCAAGAGCGTGGGCGTCCTCTTGGCCTTTTCCAGCCGCTGCAGTCTTCAGTATTGAAGCAGATGCATGGTGGTTCATACCCAGAGAAATATGTCACATGGGTAAAACATCATAGTTGCCACACCCTCATAATAAAAAGTGATACTCCTCGGAGTCTCCCAAAGTAACCACTCATTTAACATACAGCCATACACAAGGATCTGACAAGCAGTTCTGCAATACACACTGATTTTGCAGTTCAGAAACTCAGTTCTGAGATGCACCAGTCTCAAGAAAAGCATTTATGCATAGATGACTTAAGTTTTCTCACCCAGTATGACCTCGGGGGCTCGGTAATGCCTCGTCGACACAATGGTACTGTGGTGTTCGTGATCAAAAGTGGCGCTGCCAAAGTCCACCACCCGGACTGCTGTGCTCTTAACCGTCCGCTCTTCTCGCTTCTGTTGGAAAGAAATGTCGTAAACTGTGGAGCTCCAGGTTTTTCAAGAAATAATTACATATTTGTAAGTACTTACTTCAAACAATCAAGTAAATTTTCATTAGTAGGAGCAACATTCAAAAGGCAAAAAAAAAGCAAGTAAACATTGAGTTCTACTTTATCAGTTTGTTTTTATGTGACCTGATCAACATCAACTATGACTAGGAAAATGTTAAAATGTCTTTTGTCTCTTACCTTTTCTACATTATAGGATATTGTGAAATCTGAGCTGACAAACAGGATGTTCTCAGGTTTTAGGTCTGTGTGTGTCAGCTTATTATCATGGAGAACTATGAAAGGGGGGAAAGTGGGGAAACTCATCAGTATTACCGGCATAAGGAACTGAGAAGTTAGAATGTTGACGATTTCTTCAAAATCATGTGCACTGTAAATTTTAAACTTACATTTCACAGCAAGACAGACTTGGTAGGCCATGTGTCTGACCTGACCAATTGAGTACGGCAGGTAGTTGTTGTCTTTCAGAAAGTCAAAAGTGCTGAGAGCTAGCAGCTCAAAGGAGATACACATGTGGCCGTGGTAGTCAAACCAGTCATACATTTGGACACAGAGACTAGAAGATAAACAAAATAAGCAATGTGACCAATAACATATACTGACCATTACAGATTAAGTACAAGATGATAGACTGATTTACAGAGCAGTAAAAAAGCAAATCATTTTAAAGCAAAACTTTAAAAAAGTTGCATTGCATTTTTTTTTTTTTTTTTTTTTAAGTACTGCACTGGAAATAATTTTAACGCCTCAGATGGTGACAAGCCCCGTGCACACAGGAACAGTGGGCAGACCTGTGTGAAGGCTGTGGACAAGGCACGCAATCAGGAGATTGTGTGTGTGTGTGTGTGTGTGGGGATATCAACATAACTTTCTGGCTCGTGTGTCGTACATCACACTGACAAAGTGAGGAACCTTGGGGTAATTTTTGATCCTTCGTTGTCCTTTGGCCCCCACATTAGAAATATTACTAGAACTGCTTTCTTCCAGCTGTGAAATATAGCGAAGATTCGTCCCATCCTGTCTATGGCTGATGCCGAGACCCTGATCCATGCATTTATCTCTTGTAGATATCTCTTCTGGACTACTGCAATGTTCTATTTTCTGGTTTACCGCAGTCTAGCATTAGGGGTCTCCAATTGGTTCAAAATGCTGCAGCCAGACTTTTGACACGAAGCAGAAAGTACAACCACATTACACCCATTTTGGCATCCCTTCACTGGCTTCCTGTCCCAGTGAGAACAGATTTTAAGGTTCTGCTAACCTATAAAATTATTCATGGACTGGCACCTCCCTACCTAGCTGACCTAATTAAACCTTACGTACCGGCCCGGGCTTTACGTTCTCAGGGTGCAGGACTACTTTGTGTCCCTAAGGTGAATAAAAAGTCTGCGGGTCACAGAGCCTTCTCTTATCGTGCCCCTGTTCTGTGGAATGATCTCCCTGCATCAATAAAACAGTCAAGATTCTGGGGAGATTGTCAAGTCCAGACTTAAGACGCAATTATTTTCCCTTTCATATGGCTAGCATACTGGTACAGTTTTGTTTTACGCTTTTTACTCTTTTACTTCATTTATTAGTAATTGGAGCGGGCTGCGGCCTCAACTTTACCTAAATTCTGGGTCTTTTAGTGAAGTTTAGGGCTAGTGGCCGGCGATCACTTTAGTATTTCTGTTTTTCTTGTTGTTTAATGCTAGCAAATTATACATATTTTTTTGTCTTTCTGTTGCCTGATTCTGTTTTTTCTCTGTTTAAGGTGCAGCTCCATCCAGAGATGGGAGTTGTGTTCGTGTTGTTGATCCTCCTGTCCTGTGCGCCAATAGAATTTCTTGTATATTCGTCCGTGAATTGTTCTGTGAATTGTAATTTATGTTTGTAGCATGGCCCAAGCAGAGGGTCACCCCTTTGAGTCTGGTCTGCTTAAGGTTTCTTCCTCATAGGGAGTTTTTCCTTACCACTGTTGCTCTGGGGGTTGTTAAGGTTAGGCCTTACCTGTGTGAAGCCCTTTAAGGCAACTCTGTTGTGATTTGGCGCTATATAAATGAAAATAAATTGAAAAATTGAAATTGAAACTTTATCAGCTCATTCCAGTGCACCAAGGAGTGCTTCCAGAACATCCCAGAGGTCGGCCAGGAAAGGATTGTATGCTGGCTATTCCAAGGACAGAACACTACATCCAGCGGGGACAATAATAGTGAGGAGATGCAGCTCCTGGACATCACTCTGCAAGGCCTTGAGTGGCTGTCCACACTTTTCTTCTTGCGTTTTGAATTCTTATTTATTATTAACTATTATTAATTTTTATTACTATTATTATTAACAGTGCTTTTTCTTATTTGCCTATAGTCAGGGAATTTTCATAACCTCTTTTGCATAATTGCCCTCTACTATGGCAATATATTTGTGCTGCACTGTGTGCACAAACGTGTCATCTTTCAGCCACACCTGTGGTGCTCAACATCTGTGAGAATGATGGCGGTGTTCACATGCAAATCCTTGCTATTGCAAAGGCAGTGCCACTACTGCTTGAGTCTCGTGTTTGTACCACATGGCCTGTCAATGACTCTAGCACAATGTGTGTGCAGACTTCTTGGGAGTTATGGCTGTATTTTTCCCACCACTCTGGAAAACATTCTTCCATCATGTGTGAATGTGTCGGGAGGACCAATACATTAAGACTCCAAATGAAAACTTTGTTGCCTATTCTCCCAGTGTGGCACTGCTTTGTGTCTCCACCTACTCTCCACAAGTCACAGCCCAGTGAGATACTAGCCTTACCAAACTCAGGCAGGCACAAGAATTGTTTCAGGGAATTGGAAGCATGGAGCTGTAATTACCTCAGCCAATGAAGTTGAAGGGGATTATTACGTTTTCCTGTTTGTTTGTCGGTGTGTGAACAGCCTGGAGCCCACAATGTTTCATATAATGTTTTGAATTTTTTTTTTACTGAAGACTGAAATCCTGATAGGCAAGAAGTGATTAAATTTCCAAGGTCATAGGTCAAAGGGCAAAGTCAGGAAAAATCCCTATCTTTAAAATTAAAGAGATTTTCAAAAATTCACAACTCTGTTAAAAAAGATCAAATTTCTTTCATATTTGACAGCCTCTTCTAGGATGGTATCCTTTATCAACTGGCAAATATTGATCCAGTTCTCTGGATTACAGATTTTGTGGCCATTTGCATACACATTGAAAACCCCCATTTAATATATAGTTTACATTATATCTTAATCAAACGTGTCCCAATCACATTCATATTTCAAAGTGGGGTGCGGACTGGCACTCACTATCGTCTAGCATTGTTTGATCCAGATCTGACCCTTATTGTGTATTTCATGAACATTTGAATATTGAAAAGCCCATTTGGTGTACATTTTGCATTACATTTCAAACAAAAGTACCTCAATCTCTCATTTGTGAGAGCGAGGTGCAAACTGGCACGTTCAAGTTTGATCCACATCTGATCCGTATTGCAGATTTAGTAGATATTTGATTTTAACGTTGAAAAGCCCTTTTGTTCTATATGTTATGAAAAGTCATATCTAACAGGACTTTGACCTTTTTCCAAAGGTAAAAATTTGTGGAATTGGAAACTAGTGTTGGCAGAGGTTTGTGCTGTACAAGCACAGGGCTCTAGTTCAAACATTTATTGCTAAATCGGGACAAAGACAACTGGAGGTTTAAAAGATGAAGCCTTCAAAACCAACTGGCAAAGGCTTACAATTTGGCAGAGCAATCATACAAAAGAAATATTATCTTAATGTCAATCTCAGGCTTGTGGCCGTGATGCGGATTTCACTGCACTACCAGAGCGCACCAACAAAACTCACAATTTGTTGTCTGGGTCCTTCTCGTTGATCTTCTCTAGTACATTAATCTCCAGACGAGCTGCTTCCTTGTACTTTTCCACATTCTTTATAATTTTTAGAGCAATACTGGTTCCTCCCCTTATTTAACAAAAGGAAAGATGAAAAGCAAAAGATGACAGACACGCTCTTCATAAAAGCCAACAGTTAACGTTTGAAATACAGCAACTCTAATGAGTTAACATAAGTAGCAAAATAATTTACTAACGCTGGGGATGGTCTGCTGGAAGTTTATATTATTTACCAACTTAAAATGTAAACAGCAACAACTGGGCACCGTAGTCTCGTTTGAGGGTGGGCGATAAAGGGCTAAAATGAAAGTGCATATGCTACTTCCGGGGACAGCCGCATTATCGCCCAGTCACTTGTCTGGCTCATTATTCACATTAAATCTTGCTAAATCCTACTGTCACAACCTCTCCCATTTGCCTTGTCTTCCCTTCTCCACTGGGAACTGAAAAAAAAAAAAAAACTGCACTTTTCGCGACTGCTTCGGTGACTGCAGCCAAAAACAAAACAGTACATCATCTTTCCATGTGAAATGATGCTGTGTTTGTGTTGCGCAACGGCAGGCACTGTCCCCGGAAGTGGTCAAATCCCTCAATATCACACAGAGGGTCAAACGAGACTGTGCTGCCCCATTACAAAAGAATGCTAAGGTTAAATGTTAAAGACTGATAATAATCCTCAAGAGTATTTCGCCATAAAAAAAAGTCTAATCTAGGGGGTCCAGGGGCAAGTGACCATTGACGTATGGGGAAATATGATGTCAAACACTGATGGCTGACCAGCCCCTCCCCCTGAAAAAAATCTTGGCGATGCACACCTGCGATGATCGATGCACTGCATCACCCTCCCAAAGGTGCCTTCTCCCAGAGTGCTGACAATCTCATCTACAATACAACACAGACAAAGAAAGAGATAGTACGGAAAGAAGAAAAAGAAAAAAAGGAGAATAAGACATGTGGACCTAAGCAGGAATAACCAATGCAGTCGTTTGATGGGCGTTATCAACATTAACGCCCATCGCTTTTTCAAACAAAAGCCTATTCATTCTGGAAAGATTACAACACATGACAGACAGAACTACGATAAACGTGAAGAAAATACAGGAAACTATAATGTGCTCCTTTTGAGGACCAATTTGCAGCCATCAAAAATAAGGGCACATCTTTTCATGGTGTGGATGTTATTGCCCAAACAGACAAAAGCGTAATATAAAAAATACTTTGTGTGTGTTAAATTTCACTCAGTAGTAGTGCAATTATAGAACTGCTCATCTTACGAAGGCTGAAAGTGTCAACATAACTGCAGACTATCTGTCCACTGACAGGCCTGATCTTAATGAAAAGCAGTAAAGAACTAATAGCCTACTTTAAAAAGAAAAGAAATAAAACACAAGGAAGCCAACCCCTAACATCCTCAGACTGATATCTTAAGATGGAGATTTAAAACTGCTAACATATTTTAAACCAAAATTGTACCACAAACACCTACACAAGATTCTATGTTTGGGAAAATCAAATAACCTGTGAAACACAGAAATGCCCCACAGCCTAAAATCCTACAATACAAAATATCATGTATCTAAAGTCCCTCCCTGATTCTTGTATATTTTTGCAGTCCGCCCTGCTGTGTCAGCTGGAGCGAAGAGCATTCTAGCAAGGCATCATCATCATCATCATCATCATCAGGCACTCCCATGTAAATGCTCTATGCTTTAATATTCATATGGAGAAGGGTTACGATAGAGTAGTGGCAGTGAGTACATCTCTCTTGCAGGACGTCCCCACTCCGACAGATCAGGTGCCCTTCCTCGTCGTCCCTCACACTTAGTGCCCGCGTCCGGCTGTCGCTCCGCTGTTTTCAGACCCAAACCGCCATCAGCAGGTCACAACACGACCGAAGGCAACAGGGGGGTTTTCAGGGACAGCCACAGCCATGGCATCAGGAGGCACAGGTAGATGCGGAGGGAGAAGAAGGGTGGTGTTGGTTGTAGTTGATGTTGTGGTTGTAGGTGGGTTTGGTGGTCATGGAGCGATTCACGCATGACACCACGTGAAGGAAATATATAAACGATAGGGATATAGTGCAAGGGAACAAGTCAAAGATCACATGTTGTCCTCTGCTCTTCACCCATTCCCCCACCCATCTAAAAACCACAGTTGCTTACAAACAAGGAAGCAACCGGCACACCCATTCATCAACGCACAAACCAATTAAGAAAGAAATTTAGCTAATTTAAATTGCAACAGGTTGATTATTATCCAAGATGGTAAATGAAATTAAAAGTTCATAATGCAAAAAAGAAAATAATTAAAGCTATCCACAACAGACAAATCCTAAATCAAATTCAATCCTGAGTTTTAATAAGTCTAGCACACTTTAGATGTGAAAATATTCTAACAAAATATTGTAAACCAGGGGTGCCAAATTTCGGTCCTCGAGATCTACCTTCCTGACACTCTTAGTTGTCTCCCTGCTCCAACACACCTGAATCCAATGAAAGACTCATTAAAAGCCTGCTAATGAGTCTTTCATTGTAGTCAAGTGTGTTGGAAGCAGGGAGACAATTAAGAGTGTCAGGAAGGTAGAGCTCAAGGACCGAACTTGCGCACCCCTGTTGTAAACAATCAAAACCTAAATTCTACATAGTCTTTGGGAGAACATTTTCACTTTTCAGTCTATCGGCATTAAACCATAAAAATCAACAGAACTGTATCAATTATCAACAAAAAAAAACAAATGGGGGAAAGTATGTATAATCACTGTCAATTAAGTGCCACCTTTAGCTAGATGTTCAAAAGCAAAAGGATAGTCAATAGGGAATAATGCGACTCAAGCTTGATTGAAATAAAAATACTTGGGGGGGGGGGGGGGGGGGGCATAAAAAAATGAAAATGCTCTTCCCAAAAAGGGCCCTGCTGTAAACATAACTCATCAAATAAAATCTGCCACAAGAAAAACAAATCATAAAGATTGTGCTACTTACCAAATCCAAGGGCTCTGAAAAAGAATTAGTTAAAGAAAGAGAGACAGAGTGGAAGTGACAGAGACAGAGAGGGACGGAGACAGGATCAGGAAACGTAAAACACAATCTCAGGTCTGGTTGTACTCACCGAGGAGGACGGGCTATAGGACCTGGTTCTACGCCGCCTTCTTTTGTGCTTACGCCTGCTGCCTTTCCGTCGGTATGACTCTTCTCGTTCGCGGTCCCTCTCATGCCCGCGACGGTAGTCATATATGGCCGGAGAGAAGTTGCGTGGGTAGTAATTTTCAGCTGTTCCGTGCGGTTCCTTGTCTCGATCAACATCCCGGCTCTGATCCAGGCGTCTGTATCCCTCGCAGTATCTCCGGTCAAATGGCCGGCGCTCCAATGAGCGATTGTCATAGCTACGACTGTATCAGAATACAGAGGCAGGTGTTTATGCTTCACAAGTGTGACTTTAGTCACAGCAATTGCACAAAAAAGTAAAAACACATTATGTACATATGCATACACTTTGTTACAGGGCTCTGGAAAACATACAGATTGTGTACCATAGTTTCCGGACTATAAGCTGCTACTTGTTTCACACGCTTTGAACAGTGCAGCTTAAACAATGATGCAGCTAATTTATGGATTTTTACAGGCTTTCTCATAAGTCGAAATACACCAATTGATGCTGTCCATTGATTGGCTGAAAGCTGTGGCCCTCTTGCAGCATAAATTCACACACAAAGTAAATATAAAGTCTCACCTATTCGTTTTAGTGGATTCATTATCACGTCCTGAAGAAAAATTATCCACATAAAGCCTCCTGATTTTAGGGCCCTGTCCCACTGGCATTTAGGAGGATTTGCGCATGAAATGAGGAGACAAAAGCTGAGCATCCGCAACAAAGGTGGGCGGAAATGACAAATGTCCCGGGGTGGATCAGCGAATACATGAGGAAGTGGATATAACAGGGAACAGAAGCGAAGGCGACCGCGGAGGCACCCCCATGAGGGGCACAGCGGCCGTGATGTACTTGCTCCATCCGTGCCCACTCTGTCTGCATGCGCGACATACCATTTGTGACCGTGATGTGGCCATGCCGGGCACGCGTCATATCTGTTTTGCACGTTGTCCCGGTCCACCGCCAAGCCGCGCCAACCCGTCGGTTGCGGATATCAGCGGATGACAGGGGATATGCGGCGCGTTGGTTGTGTATGTCCTGCGTATGTCTTCAGTATGCGTTCAGGCAGTGATGCGGATCTCATCCGCAGCAGGATTTTTGAGCCGCTCAAAAATCCTGGCTGCGGACATGCGTGCCTCTGCAGATGATCACTGACGTGTTCAGATGGCGGCCGACTCATACAGGAATGTTACACGGTTGTTTGGCGGATGTGGGCCACTTTTGTGCGCATTCCATCCGCAAATCCTCCTAAACGCCAGTGGGACAGGGCCCTTAGAAAACGACATCTGAAAAAATACTTTTAAGTCCTTGTTGTTGCTGAAGAAAAGTCACTCTCTGCACTTTGCACCACAGTTGCACCGTCAGATCAGTCAGCGGAGCCTTCTCCCCCCAACCTTCCCCACCAGGTCTCTGTCTTTGCGCCACAAGTTGAAAAAGGCACAGTGCCTCACTAACATCTCATTTATCACAGACACCAGGCAATCCTGGCTGTACGCAATGAAATTATCTCATGTTCCCAAAGACAAAAAAAGTTAAAGTTACTCAGTTCTCTCTGTGAAGCGGAGACGCCGTGTGACACTATGTGCGTGCTGAATGCAGTGTTGGTCAATATTTACGTGTAACACCTTCAGAAAAAAAGAGCATTTACAGTACGTATTTAATTAAAAGTTAAAAGATGTTTCTGTCTAACATATTTCTGTGTAAATATCTCATGTTACAATGTGGAGACCTGCGGCTTATAGACAAGTGTGGCCTATTTATGTACAATATTTTTTTTCTTTTTAAAATTGGTGAGTGCAGCTTATTTTCAGGTGTGCTCTATAGTCCGGAAATTACGGTATTTAATCATAAACACCACAGAATTAAAATTTAGAGGTTTAAAAACACGCCATAAAATGAAGACCCAAGGGTAAGCATACCCTTTAGAACACTCAAAAAATCGAAGCCTTGTGTTAAATGTAGACATTAGTTAATATTATAAAAGTACATCAACTATAATAAACAAAAATGATACATTTAACCAACAGTAATGGTGCTAGATCACAGCTGATCCATTGTCCGTATGGACCGTACAGTCTTAAAAAACATATCTGATTTGAACTGTGGGTTTTGCGATCCATGACACCCCTAACCAATAGCCACATAATCATACCTTCTGGAGCGTACACAGCTGCCCTCCTGTCTATATCCTCTTTTTCTGTCTCTGTCGCTGCTGGATGAATAAGTAGGTGATCTTCGATGTCGATGTCTGCGCCCTCTGTCTCTGTAACGGTCTTGGTAGCTACTCCGACTGTCTCTCTCTGAAGAGGAGTATCTTCTAGTGTGAGGCATCTGGTGCATTTTTTTTTTCAGGAAGCATAAAAGGCACCGGCATTCAATAACAAAAATTAATGACACTGTTGTGCAATAATGATATTTAGCATTCATAAAATGCTTACTGTCACCAATAAATTAACAAATAAATAGATAAAAATATATTTTAAAAATGGAGGGCTAAATTGCCTTCTTCCATAAATTTTTCAGGTATCAAACAGCCAAATACCCTCCATCCATGACACACTGTACATTCTGTTGCAGTCACTGTATGAAAAACCGGGAAAATAAAAGTCTTGTCACATGGGATTTCTCTATATTCCATTTAGGCCTATTGAATTTAATATACAACATCATGGTCATAAATCCCTAGTATCTACTGAAAGCTCTGCATTGATGTCGACAGCAGTGGGAGTGTTTAAAATCATGCTGCCGCTAACAGATTACTAGTTAAACCACTATATATATATATATATATATATATATATATATATATATATATATATATATATATATATATATATATATATATATATATATATATATATATATGATTTGACATCCAAATTAGTAGATTTTGCTGTATATTTTTTTGGTGTGATTTTTGTTGCTGTAGGGAAAACACTAAAAATCTGCATGATGGCACAGTGACATTGTGTCATTGCTTAGGGAGAGCCCTGCCACGACTGATATTGTCTAATCAGTCGTCTCTTGCACGTCTCCAGTTGGTGCAGAATGCTGCTGCTCGTCTTTTGACAAACACTTTTAGACGTGAGCATATTACGCCCGTCCTGTACTCACTCCACTGGCTTCCAGTTCGTTTTAGAATTGATTTTAAAATTTTAATGTTTGTTTTTAAAGCTATTTACGGCCTTGCACCTCCCTACTTGTCTGAAATTTTGACTTTGCGCACCTACAGTAGGACATTAAGGGCGTCTGGCCAGCTTTAATAAGATGTTCCAAGGTCAAGATATAAACGCTGGGGTGATCATGCTTTCGCAGTAGCTGGCCCGAGACTGTGGAATGAGCTACCTCTTGAGTTACGTACTATTCCTGACCTAGCACTTTTTAAATCTAAGTTAAAGACTTATTTATTTAAACTGGCTTTTAACACTTAGTGGGGAGGTGACATGTTCTGTTATTTTTATGTTCTTTTTTATGTGTTGTTATAAAAAAATTAAAAAAAAATTTTTATTTTATATGTGTTTTATTTTTGTAAATTTGAGTTTTTAATGTTAAGCACTTTGGACACCAGTCGGTGCTGTAAAGCGCTTTATAAATAAATGTTGATTGATTGATTGATTGATTAAACTGGGAACAAAAACTGCAGATGGACACGGAGAGACCCCCCGCCAGTTTGCTATTAAGAATGCATTTGCCCAACAATGCAAATATAAACAAGACAGCATAAAATAACGCACATTCAGAAAGAGTATTACACATATTATAAATAAATAGGTGCAGCCATACATTACAGTTGAAAAACCAGCATTTGAAAAGATGGACTTGCATTATTATGCTATATCATTACATCTAGAGGCCGGCCGATATTATCGGCCGCTATAAGCCCTTTTCAAAGTACTCACTATCGGCCGAAATTTTGCCAATAGAACATCTATAATTTTTCATAAACAGAACAGTTACTGAAATAATGTTTGTGTCGGCAATGTAAAATGTCCTTGCACCGTTTGTCCAGTAGATGGAGCTCTGACTCCATTCAACTGAGAGCTGCTTACACCCCTGTTTAAATGTGTTCATCACCGGCCCCCGTAGTTCACCGTCACACTGCACTGATCGGCTGACAAAAGCATACAAGTAAGTTTATAAGGATGTTGTTTGTAATAACTTTGTGATTACATTCACCCCACATTTCTCCCATTTCAGTTCAACTGTTTGATTAACTCAGTTTATGTAGTAATGTGTCAAATGCGCTTCATTGCGTCGGTCACACTTTTTATTAAGCCCACGTTGTGTAGACCTTATTTCTAGCATGAAAAACTTTCATTTACTGCTAAGAGGTTGAAACATTCAGATTCAACGGTCGTCCAGAAGGGTTCTGGGAATTACTACCGTTCGCCATTAACCCTCTGGGGCCAACGCCGTCGTATACGACGGCTGGGACCAAGCTTTACTAAATTGTAAATAACTAGCGCATACCTTTTTTGTTAACGGTCCAAAAAAGAACATTTTATTCATTAAAAAAAAAATAAAATAAAAAATAATAATAATAATATCGGCTGATTTATCGGAAGTCGACAAATCAGCCGATTTACTGAATATCTGCATTTTTCTCATCCAAATATCGTTATTGGCATCGGCCTAAAAAAAAATCCATATCAGTCGGGCTCTAATTACATCAGTGGCATAAAATGGTCTTAAAATAATGTTGAGTTTATCACAATATTATTGATTATTATATAACGGTTGAGTAGATCTTTGTCATTTGATTGGTGGTTTGTATGTCACGTGACATGGATTATTTGTACCATTTGCCATTGTGTCTCATTTATCGTGCAACAGTGCTTTTTAGCGTGTAATTTTGGTACTATATGTAATGTGTCATTGCACACCCTGACCAGGGACGGCGTTTAGCTAAACATAGCGGAGTTTGTTTTGCTGGTGGACAACAATCTGAAGGAGCTAATCGACGGTGCTAATTCTTCTAACACACACACACACACGCACACATCCACTATGCTATAAGGCATCTGGAGGCATGAACACCTGTTAGGATGAAGAGCTGGACGACTTTCTGATGCAATTTTTTGCTGGACTGAGAAAAGCAGATAGCAGTCTGTACACAATGCACAGTATCACAGACTACATTGTCAGAATTATTTTTCAACTATCTGACTGACTGTTTTTGCAAGTTGACTGTGAACAATTTTGAATTCCTATTTAAAGTTCATGTTGGACTGTTGATGTCAAAGCACCAGTGATACACACCAAAATGTAAGTCCCTTTTCTGTTTATACATTAATAAAATATCAAATGATAAGGATCTATTTTATATAATATTTATATTTTATAAAAAAAACAAATAATGATTTTTTTTCATTCTTGCAATGGAATGAATATTTTGGTGAAAGATCGAACATTCCATCTTTCACCTCATGAAATAACTAATTTGTATGTTGTGATATTTACTTTGGCAATATATCGTCCAGCAAAATTTGTTATTGTGACAGGACTATGTTCAAACAGTTTCATAATTTTCCACCATGTGGACTCAATGTGTGGGTACAATTTACCCAAAACCGAGCTCTTCGGGGTTCAGTCACTCTGAAACACATTGGCAATCGGGGATCAACCTACCAACTCCTTAGTTATTGGACAGCAGAATAATAAACAATCAAATTGCAACTAGAACACCAAATGTTACTGATATGAACATGTAAATGCACTGGTGATAAAGTGAACCAATCCACTTCTGATTAGCACACAACCATTCAAGAAAAGCACATAGCCAGAAACAGTCGAGACATTTTTTTTTCTATTAACACAAGTTGTTTCGTTTTTCCTGTGTTGTTCGCGTTGTGATCTTAATTAAATAGAGACATAAAAATAATAGCATAAATTTATGTATAATGTCCAGCGTTTGCCAACAACAAAGTTATGTTTAAAGTCTGCTTAATCTGATCCACAAGTGACGCCTTGGTAGTTAGCATACTTAGCTACGAAGAGTGGCTAACGTAAATAATATGACCGCCATCTTGTCTTAACTACCTTAGCTAATGTTAGCAACAATGCTAATCGCTTAGCTGTGAATTAACTCGAACTGCACCATACTAATGTGGCTCAAATGGACTGCAGATTGCATTTACCGTTTTGGCAGCCAAGCCTGTACGTTTATCCCACAAGAAATCCGTGGTGGTGTTGCAGGTTACTTTTTTTTATTTTTCGCTAGCTCAACGTTCAAAACGTTGTAGCCAGCTAATAGTTCTTCTTCTTCTTCTCCTCTCAGCTACGGCTACGGCTCTTCTTTTTCCTCGTCTTTTACTAGGCGTTGGAATGCAAGCTGAAAGGTGCGTCGTCGCCACCTATCGAGCTGGTGTAAGACGATTCCAAAAAGTTGGAAAAAAAAGTATCTACATAAAACTGGGTCCGTTAATTTCCCCAAACTTCTAATCAGATTCTTCAATGACAAGTTTTAAAATTATACTCTTTAATCTCAAAATAAGAATACATACAACAAGATAGAAATTATACACAGCAGCATGGTGGATTAGTGATTAGCACTGTTGCCTCACAGCAAAAAGGTCATGGGATCGATTCCCAGCTGTGGCCTTTCTGTGTGGAGTTTGCATGCTTTCTCCCACATCCAAATTGACCGCAGGTGCACATGCTGGTGTGAATGTGTTTGTTTGCCTGTGTGTTCCTGTCCAGGGTGTACCCCGCCTCACACCCTATGACTGCTGGGATAGGCTCCAGCTGCCCCCGTGACCCTGAAATGCAGTAAGCGGTTGAAAGTGAATGAGGTAAGTGAGTGCGAAATTATACATAAATAAATAAATATAACACAAAATTGTGGCGTGCATCAGGATTCACCTCCTGTAATTTGACAACTAAATTACCACTTCTGCAGCCGGTTGGGTTAGACTACTCAGAGCATCAGCACAGCAAATATTTTTTGGAATCCAGTTTATGCCGGTTTGTTAAATGTGCCTACAGCAAACTGTCCTCAAAAAAAAAAAAAAAAAAAAAAAAAAGTGACTTACATTATACAAAGTAGTGGAGTTTCTCTGAAGGAGTTACAAGCTACAGTGGCGGCTCCTAAAAAAAATTCTCAGGAGGGGAAATTTTTCTGATAATGATTAAAGCAACTCATTCAGTAATTACATTAAACAATCATATCAATTTCTTGTTAAGTGATAACGCATACAGCAATGTCTCCACTAGATGGCAGCATACAACAGAAAGATTTCCCCTCTAGCTACATAAATTACAGATGGAAAGCTGTGGAAGAAAGTTGCATTCAGGAATGTTCACAAGCAAAACATTAATCAAAATGAAGTGGCCCCACAATAAATGAACCCACGTATTTACAGTGGGGGCAACTAGGGATAAAGGACATTGACCAAGGGCCCTTAGTGGCTTTCAGATAGAAAAGCGCTGTATAGATTTGTGTGTGTGTGTGTGTGTGTGTGTGTGTGTGTGTGTGTGTGTGTGTGTGTGTGTGTGTGTGTGTGTGTGTGTGTGTGTGTGTGTGTGTGTGTGTGTGTATTCTCAGGTAAAATAAAATGATCAGGGTTATTTCTGTTACATATGTCACAGAGGTGTTAAATAAGCTATGACATGAATTCATCTTAAATCAGGACATGGAATCGTGGGACTTTGGAGATGTTATGTAAAAAATGATTTTGCACACTATGACCCCTTTAATAATTATTTTATTGACTCCAAGACCATTTCATTTTTACACAAGGCCAAAATATGGCCATTGGGTATTACAAAGACTTTGCTTCTGTCCGTCCGTCTGTCTGTGCTCATAACTCCAGTTCTACTACTACCAGGAGCTACAAATTAACAGGGAACATTTTTTTTTTTTTTTTGTAAGATGTATTGTACAGAACAACAAATATACTCGTATAGTACATAAAACAAAACAGTATTGTGTAACAGGGAACAAACAGAGAACATTCTTGGGACACAAACCTTGAACTAGTTAATTAAAGATGGCTAACCTTGACCTATTTTAAGAGGTCAAAAGGTCACAGTCTGTTTCCTGTTTTTATGCTCATAAGGCAGAGTGTATTTTAGCATTGCGTTATAGTTAAATATGTCCGTTGAAAAATTTTAAAACTGTTTTTAAGCCTGTTGGAGCTCAGTGAGGCTGTTATTAACCATTGTTAAAGCCAAACGCGTTGGTAAACGAACACACTCCCACATTTGAGAGAAACCAATGACAGTTATTATTAAAGAAAGTTCTTTGGTATGACAAGTATTTAACGTGTACTTTACCTCCGTGTCTCGTTCAGCAGGAAACATCAGGCTGCCCTAAACCGGCTATACTAAAATATGAAATGGAGCGAAATGGAGCCTATAATAATCACGACATGGGAGTAAAAAGTAATGAAATGGGGCAGTTTGACCCAGACTGACTCCAAATATGATTCAATTAAGTACTTTCATTAAGTTTTTTTTTTTTTTTTAGCTAAATGGTACGAAATGGGGGTAAAACTTTTTTTTATTGAAGTTTCATCTCTCGAACGCAAGATGGCGCACCTGCCCCTACTACATGTACTGAGCGCATCTCACATAAAACAAAAGCTAAACAATTAAATAAAACTAATTATTTGGAGTCAGTCTGGTTCACTCTGCTCCATTTCGTTACATTTTAGCCCCATTCGCCCGTTTTAAACTGTGCTGTGGCTGCGAGGATCGTGTGATTTTCTTGCTGCTATTTAAAAAATGAATCAAATACTTCTGATCTGGTGTTGTTGTTTAAACCGTGTAAAAATACCTAACCCAGTTATTGCTCTCAAAAACAGTGACATTAAAAAAACGTAGCAAATCCGAGGCTCCGAGCTTCTCTGGGGTTTTGAACGCAGCATCGATGGACGCCACAGCCCGCGCTTTTTTATATTTGCATATGATGTAATGATAACTGGAGACGACCTCGATACCAGCGGTACCGATACGATGTCAGAACCTCTACAAGCTCAAAAACCAGTACCATCTCATTACCACATTTCGTCCATATCTTCCTTAATATTTCTCCTACAAATAGTCCCGAAATTCCGTTTTACTTAATATTTGTCCTATAGAGCTAATTTTTTTATGTGTTCTTAACGATTTTCTTTAAAAATCATATACTGAATTTTATCGACAGCACAATGAACAGGGGTAAATAATACCGGTTTTTGTCTTAAAAAGTTTATCTGAAAACTTTTATTAGGACTGTCAGAAAAGAGATCAAGGTTGGGCATTTTCATTTTCTAAATTCATTTCTTATGTAGATGTCTGGAAAAGAACATAATTGCGTTTACTTTTCAATTGTATCCTGAAAAATACAGAAATGTGCGTGTATAATACTGTGTATAATTCTCAGTCATTACAAAAAAAAATCAGTTTGAATATGATCAACTTTAAAAAAGAATATGTGGTCATAGTTCATAGTTCATGGTCTGCACTTTAATTACCACATTTTGGTTCACATGGCAGGATAATTAGGCCGATAATTAGGCCGATATCGGACACGATCTTCCCCTTTCTTTTTGTATCATTTTTTACCTCTCTTTTAAATAGTCCACAAAGTATCTCTGTTTGTTTACTCTGAAGTCACATTTAATCTCGAGAGATTTTACGAGATTTCGTGTCTGAGTTGGGAATGTTCGTGTGTGAAATTTGTTCGTGTGTGGTGGTGTTGTCCTAACGTGTGGCTGAACACCACACACTGTACGACCAAAACTATCAGATCTATGATTTTTTTTTCTCCACGTGTGTGGTCTCTCAGGTTTTGGAAACCTAAAGATAATTTTAGAATTCTGTCGTGTGAACCAGGCCTTAATTAGCTGACTGTCCTTGAACGGGAACGTTCAGCTCTGTGAAATCTAGCTGTAACCGGTTCTGTTTTGACTCTGTTGAGAAACCCATAATAATGTCTTATCTGGATGAAGCCAGGTGCTGAGTTGTTTTTATGTTTACTTTTTGCCTTTCATGTTTGTATTTGAATAAAAGGAGGGGAGCAGAATGGAACCTTCAGAATGAGATGAGGCGAGGGAGGAGGCCCGTCATCTGCTCTCCTTGCATGCAAGAAAGAATTACAGTCTCACTGTCTGATTATTCTCTGTGTATAATGTCTGGGTTGTCTCATTACAACAGGTTTAAACTCTGACATTTTCACAGTCCTTCGGAGCCGGATGCCAACAAACCTGAGGGTCGTCAGTCCATGAGGGAGGACTCCATGGAAGACCACGGCCGTGGCAGGGGGAACAACAACTCCCGTTAAAGACCCTTTCCGGGGCGGACTCCTCCCTGATGGGTCGGCGTTCATCAGGGTGAAGGCATTCGAATTTCACGACAGAGATTGACCATGGGTGAGAACTGTTTTTCTTGGTACAAGCTTGGGCGTGTGACTGGGAGTCGCCGCGTGAAAAAAACCCCCGTAATGTCTTTTGATTTGTTTTCTGCCTGTAAGATCGTCACACTTGTATTTTGGCTGTAAGGTGTGAGAAAAAGTCCTCTTATGGGTCTGGATCAGCGCAAAAATTCTGTACAGTGTCGGGTCGGTAAAACCTTCGGTGGGCGGGCCGTAAAATTCTGGGATAAGTGTGTTCCCTCAGTGTTGTCCACTGGAAACACTGAAAAACAGTTGGTGGAGTTAAAAAACACGGTAAAAACAGGTGTGAATGTGTTTATATGAGGGTGATTCTTAGACTACGGGCACTTATTATGTCCTTTGATCATATTGTATGAAAAACAGAAAAAAGGGTACATTTCACACTTTTATAGTTATCTTTACAATGAAAGTGTGTTAAGAACTTTGTTCTAGTAGTCTATGATGACTTTTTCACCTTTTTTCAGCATCATTATATGCAAATATTGCCGTTTTGTGTTTGTCCCACACCCAGACTTTTGATCTTCAATGATAAAAATGAATGGTAAAGAAATGTTTTTTCTAATGTTTTAAAATATCTCAATAAAATATCAGTAAAATAATCAAAACATAATTGGGGTATTCAATGTCATACAACTGTTGTGATTTTTTTAAACAAAATGTAGTTGTCCCACACTATTGCCCTAATTTCCACCACAACACTGTAATGTCCCTTTAAACAGTTTGTATGAAAGATTGTTTGGGTAGTTTCTATGGAGATAAACAGTGACATCAGAGCACATGTATATACCGCCAAATCACAACAAACAGTTGCCCCAAGGCGCTTTATATTGTAAGGCAATGGTGTGGTGGAAATTACATTTACAAAGCCAATAGTGCCCGTAGTTAAAGAATCACCCATGAATGTATTTGTATGAATGAGAGTGCTCACGATCGAATTGCGGGTGGCCTGACATCTGTCTAATCAGCAGACAAAAATGAAGCCACTGTCTGTGAAGTAGATTGTGAACATTCTATGCTGCACCTGTTTGGAAACCAACAAATCTAAAAAGAAGCTTAGGCAAGGTTCACCCACCTCTCTTGAGGTAGAAGTGGTGGCACTTTTCAGGTTGACCAGAGACCAAACATTAAAAGAGAACAACAACCTGTTCATTTAGATCTCCCTATGAGATAACTCCACAAATGGCTAAAATGGGTAATTGTTGTTGATCCTCTTGCAAAGACAACACACAGCCACAGTCAAATGATTACAGATACAGGTAGGTTAAATATCCAGGGTCGTCTAAACACTTAAAAATGTGGCAAAGGAAGTTAAATTTTGGGGGGAAATTACAGCCAGACTCAACAACAGAATTAGTTGATAATATAAACGAGCAAATATGCCAAAGATTCTATAAAAAGGCAAAAGAAATACAGATTGGAAAATGCAAAAAGAATAAAAAAGCTGACTCCAAGTGTAGAAGGTCAGAGACCTTTGAGTTGTAAGGAATAAAAGACGTCTTATTTCAAAGTTGAGTTTATGTAAGGGTCAAAGGTGACTGACACTGAGTTGTGAAACAAAGGAATTAGAGAATTAAGATTCTGTCTGGTCTCGGGGTCAGGAACCCTGTGGATATTGTGTATTGTGGAGTTTTGGTGTGGATTTGACTACCTCAACGTAACGGACAAAACAGCTATTTATAAGGAAAGACTGTAACACCGGCTCTTTGAGAATCGGTGTTATCACTGACGACTTTGATTAGTGTACCGCAGATGTCTGTTGTTGTCATATGTGTGTATGTGTGCGAGTCTGTGTCCAGGGTGAAAAGAAAGATTCTTAAGGGAAAAATTCTGAGATAAACCTGTTAATGAAATAAACTTATTCAGCTTGTTAAGATGATAGCTCAAAAACAATAAATACTATCACCTTCCTACTTTCCACATTGAATGATCATATAACTTGAAGTGGTTAGAATGTGGCTAATTTTTGCACACTGGAAAAAGTGGAAAAGCTGGTTAGTTTTGCCTATTTAATACAACCCCTGGCAAAAATTATGGAATCACCGGCCTCTGAGGATGTTCATTCAGTTGTTTAATTTTGTAGAAAAAAAGCAGATCACAGACATGACACAAAACTAAAGTCATTTCAAATGGCAACTTTCTGGCTTTAAGAAACACTATAAGAAATCAAGAAAAAAAGATTGTGGCAGTCAGTAACGGTTACTTTTTTAGACCAAGCAGAGGAAAAAAATATGGAATCACTCAATTCTCAATTTTTGCCAGGGGTTGTATATTTCAAGCAAAAGGTAATCAAAACTACATACCGGTAAAACAATTAATGATTGGATTTATTGTTGTAAATATTTTCGTGTGGTGTTGGATTGTGTATTTGTCCTCTGTAAATGTACTTGTGGGATATTTCTTTTCTGCCTGGAACAAAATTCAGATTGACCTTTTTAATTGAACACTGCAGTATTTGGCGTATTTTTGCCTCAGTAATCATGAATGAGCTGTGGAACTGACCAGTTACATCAGTAAGTTCCAGCGGGTATTCATGAACTCGTTTGGAAACAGGCTCATTTAGGCAATAAAGAATTTGGGTTCTAAAACATTTCTATGAATCAGTTCCCCAGTATACATATTAAATACTGCTAAAAAAAAAGAAAAAAAAAAGTACATTTTTAATTGACTGATCAACTAATTCTTTTTGATTGAAATAACAGACAGGATTGCCTGTGTGGGTAGATAGAATACAATGGGTGGTTGTGGTAGATTCTCTGTGGACTATTAAAAACTGACTGTGAGACTGTGAATTAACACCCAGTTCCCGTTCTCCGGGCCCCAAAAGGTCTGCTAGACAGTTGGCAGGAAAGTCTCCTATCAGGGCACTGTAATTAATAGTTCCTTTGACTTCTACGTGTATACAATATGTTGAGTGTAATGGGACACAGGTCATTTTTGAACCTGTGGATGTTTTT
The DNA here is from genome assembly GCF_902500255.1 of Thalassophryne amazonica. NCBI lineage: Eukaryota > Metazoa > Chordata > Actinopteri > Batrachoidiformes > Batrachoididae > Thalassophryne > Thalassophryne amazonica. Next base: position 36,288,851 of record NC_047122.1, read on the forward strand.
TTAGTTTTATTTGAGAAAAGTTGGTTTATTTTGCTTATTTGATATACTTTAAGCAATCATGAAATCCTTATTTTTAAACACTGGTATTGCGGAGAAGCATGCACGTGCACATGCACAACAGCTGAAGGAAGCTTCAAAATTCCCCCCCCCCCCCATTCTCCTGCCACTCCACACCCCCACAACTGCTTCGAGAAAAAAACAAAAACTGCTGTGATGTGTTATCAGTTTGTTTGGGGACACAGTGTGATTAAACTCTCAAGTCTGAGGGAAGGACAGTGAGTCAACTGAAAGGTATCAGAATGTTTTTGGACACTCGACTCCGATGGGTTTCAGTTGATAGGATGGGAATATGGCACTATGTGTGTTATTTTCCGTGCGTGATATATGGAGAGAAGGTTGGATTAAGAATGTTGGAAAGTTGGAAGTGCAAGTTTGGGTTGGTGGAGAGTGTGTGAGGGTGTGAGTGCAGGTGGACGGAGAAAAGAAAAAAAAAGGGTTAGTATGTCGGGTTGGTTTAGGGATACAAGAGATGAATTATGGAGAAAACAAGGTGCTAAACTGAGAGATCACATTTACATGTGACCTTTAGATAGACCAATATTACCAAACGCTTATTTAAATGGGCGGCTATTTTGAGCCATGATCTTTGCCATGTCTCCACAGGGGGGGATGATTGGACTGGTAAATCACCATTTTTTAACATTCGGATTTCAGGCATATGCAAAAAACTACTGCAGAGCATGTTTAATTTGTACAAAACACAACTCACAGGGAAATGAGAGGCCGAGGGAAATTCCCAACACCTAAATATCCATTCCAAACAATTCACATGGACTTTATTGAATTAAACCGATATGAGGGAAAGAAATACTGTCTAGTGCTGATAGATGCATATAGCAAATGGATAGAATTATTCCATTAAGCATGCAGATACTCTGGCGGTAGCGAAAATTCTCTGTAGAGTATAATACTGAGATATGGTATACCAGAAACATTGTACAGTGATAACGGCTCACATTTTGTGAATAAAATCATCCAGTATTTAACAGATCACTTGAAAATAAATGCAAAAACACACTGTGCTTACCATCCACAAAGTGCAGGTTTAGTGGAAAGAACAAATGGCACAGTTAAAATTAGACTGAAAAATGCATGGAAGAAACAGGGAAAAAACTGGATTTATTGTTTAGATCTAGTGAAACTGTACATACATATAACACCCAGCTTAGAAACTGGTCTTACTCCATTTGAAATCCTGTATGGAAGGCCCTATAGGATACCAGACGTACAAGCAATAACGGGGCCTGATAATGAAGATGAGGGATTAGTTGATTATATGAGACAAGTGTTGACCCATAAAGACGTAATACACACTAACAAGATAGCAGATTCTCTTGTTTCTGCACAGGAGGCTGAGAATCCTATCCAGGTTGGTGATTGGGTCCTGATAAAAGCCATAAAGAGAAAGAGTTGGTCCTCGTCGAGGTGGGAGGGGCCATTCCAAGTTCTCCTGACCACAGCAACCGCAGTGAAAATCGCAGAAAGATCATCCTGGGTCCACTTGTCTCACTGCAAAAAACAAAGATACCTGACAGATCCAGACGAGCCAGAGACAGAGAACAAAGATAAAGCCGAACCAGACGAGAAATCCAAGCCAATCCAGGATCCTGATGCAGACTAGTTGCTCGAGGAGAGAAGCAGACGAGAAACCAGTTAAAACTGAGGAGAATCCTATCAACACAAGCCAGGATGAGAAGTAGATGGACTACAAACTTGAAGCAGAGCAAAGAAGTAGACGTGACCAGACCAGGAAGAGAAGCAGATGTCTGGCGCCTGAAGAAAAACACTTTTAGTTGCATGCACCATATACCATACTGACATAAGTCTCATTCGCCACAAAAAGCCCAGAACTGCTGAATTGACATTCTGAACTGTCACCAAAGAAAGAAGACATCTACCCTCCAAGCATAGAACTGTTGGATTAAAAAAAAAGATAAATATCAAAAGACTATGTAATGTATTGTTCTGCCACTGGGTGGCACTAGCAGTCTAAGAAGGTAATACATATTGGGTCTAGCTTGACTTGTTCCTCAGTTGTGCTATGCTACTCGCACAATAAAGTCGTGAACTGTGCATCCGTCGTATTTACTGACTTTCAGTATCTTACATGGTGTCAGAAGTGGACCATGGCTGCCGTGGCTACCCCACCTTTTGAGCACCCAAAGACTGACTGGGATGCAGCTGATTTATATCAAGAATTCAGCAGGTTTAGAAGCCACATTGCCTTCGTTTTTGATGGACCCCTATCCGAGCTAAGCAGGAAGCAGAAGGCTGGCTGGCTAGGTATGTGGATCGGAGAGCAAGGCAGGGAAATCTATAAAACACTGACCTGGGCTGATGGAGATAAGGAGGATCCTGAAAAAGTACTGGACAAGTTTGAAGCCTACATTAGACCGAGGAAGAATAAGAGGATAGCTCGTCACCACTTCAAGCAGAGGAAACAAGGTACAAGTGAGGGTTTTGACAATTTTGTTAAAGACTTAAGGATACTTTTGATGGACTGTGAATATGCAGAACCAGATGACATGCTTATCGATACCATTATTGCGGATGTCTGTGAGAAAAAAGTGCAAGAACGATTGCTAGACCATGGGGAAATGCTGACACTGGCAAAGGCCATAGAGATTGCACAACAATATGAAATGTCCCGAAAACAAATGAAGATAGTCCACCATGAATCCTCATGCTCGCAAGTGTCTACAGTATCAGAAAACGCGCCGCCCAGAACTACCAGCCAAAGTCGGAAAGCTCGACATCCCCCAGAATGTTTGAAGTTTGCTCAGCAGAAGCCGCTAGCTTTCTGTCCTAGCTGCGGCAAGTACCCTGAACACAAGTGGAATGATGGAAAGTGTCCAGCCAAAGGCTCCACATGTTCTTACTGCCACAAAGCTAACCACTGGATGGCGGTGTGCTGCAAACGTGCTGTTCACACACTGGATGTGGGAGTGCCCGAGGCAGAAGAAGAGATTCTAAACATTAGCCTGACTGACAGTGTACATCCCGTTGACTCACTAGCAGCTGATAAATAAATGATAAAAACACGTGAACATTCTGTCCCAGGAAGTTCCATTTAGAATAGATACTGGTGCCAAATGCAATACTTTGAGCAGCTACCATCAGCTCATGCATGCAGGTGAACTGAAGTGCTCCAACAAGCTGCTGCGCTCTTACTCAAACCACAAGCTCAAGCCAGTGGCTGCAGTTGATCTACCAGTCCACTATAAAGAGCGCACCGCGAAGGCTGAATTTGAGATAGTGGCTGTCGCCCAAGAGAGTGTACTTAGTGGGTCCACAGCTGAAGCTTTAGGCTTAATAGCGAGACTGGACTCCCTGCAGACCACCTCTGAGACACGAGCGTGCAAGGCCAGCCTTTCAGAGGCTATTCCACAAGGCTTATGTGACTTCCCTGAACTAGTTCACACCACAGGGACCTTACCTGGCAAGTACACGATAAAAATAGAGCCCAACGCCAAAGGTGTTGTCCATCCAGTGTGCAGGCAGCCAGCCGCGCTTAAAGAAAAGATTGTGCAGAAACTCCATGAGATGGAGGAGGATGGATACATTGCAAGAGTGGAGCAGCCCACTGAATGGGTGAGTTCCATGGTGGCAGTCTGCAGAGGAGACAAGATAAAAATCTGCATAGATCCCAGCGATCTAAATGAAGTAATCAAAAGAGAGCACTACCCGATGCAAACTATCGAGGAGGTTGTAGCCTCAATGCCGGGTGCACAGATCTTCTCTGTCCTCGATGCCAAATCAGGATTCCTCCAAATTGAATTGGATGAAGAGATCTCAGTGCTCACAACCTTTAACACGCCTATTGGCAGATTCAGGTGGCTAAGGCTACCATTTGGCATCAAATGCGCCCCGGAAATATATCAGTGCATCATGGATGGCATGCTTGAAGGCATAACGGGAGCCATAGCCATCATGGATGACATATTGATCGCGGCACCCAACTTAGAAATGCACAATGAAATCCTGCACAAAGTAACTGAGCGAGCAACCAGCTACAACTTGAAGCTGAATTTCAATAAGTGTCACATTCAGCAAAGCCAGGTGTCATACGTGGGCCACTTACTGACTGCAGATGGTCTGAAACTGGACCAGGCCAAAGTCGAAGCTGTCAGAGGCATGGCAGCACCCACTGATAAGGAGGGGATACGTCGATTCCTGGGATTTGTCACATATTTGTCCAAATTCATACCTAACCTGAGTGAAGAAGATGCATCTCTGCGACAACTTCTGAAAAGTAATGTGGAGTTCTCATGGCAACCAGCCCAGGAAAAAGCCTTTGCCAGGCTCAAAGACCTTTGTTCGAATCCTCCAGTGCTGAAGTACTTCGATCCGGCACAGTCTGTGGACATTTTCTGTGACGCCAGCAGCAGTGGATTGGGCGCTGTACTGTTGCAAGACAATCATCCGGTCGCCTTTTCATCCAGGTCTCTGACTGATGCCGAAACACGCTATGCACAGATAGAAAAAGAGATGCTGTCTATCGTCCATGCGTGTGCCAAATTTCACCATTACATCTTTGGCAAGCCAGTCACAGTGTATAATGACCACAAGCCACTGGAGGACATCTTCAGAAAGTCTCTCCTGTCTACACCCATGCACATTCAGAGGATGTACCTCCGCCTGCAATGGTATGACTTGACTGTCAGATACAGGAAGGGAAAAGATATGGAGCTGCCAGACACACTGTCAAGAGCACAGCTACCATACAACACTCCAGAGCTGAAAGAGTTGGAATGTGTGTCCATGCTGAATTACGTAGCTGTGAGTGAAGAGAGGTATGCTGAGCTTAAGGATTGCACAAAGAAAGAACTGAGCTCTCTGCAGCATGCAATACAGCACAGATGGCCAGAGGAGGGAAAGATTTGTCGCCAGAGCGGGGTGTAAAGTTCACACTTTGCTGATAATACTGATGACTATTGCTAAAATTGTGGCATCTGCTTTTTGTTGGTATGAGAAAATGTATAGACAGGGTAACAAGTCAGATCAGAAATGATTAGGTCCACTGTCGAGTTTTGAGTGGATGTGTGATACTCCACATAATCCATATCAGATGAACGTGGTATAGGTATGCTACGTTTTCGGCTAACGAGGTGAACTTGACCAACTGTTATGTGTGCTCTTTGATGCCGGTTTCTGCAGCCCACCCACGCATAAAACCACTGCTGTTTCTCAATGTTAGTCTTCTGTTTCTGCATGTGTTAACATCAGCAATCAATCCCACGCTACTTAATCAATCAGCTCAACAACATATGGGCTCCTACATAACCACCAAGGCACCAAAAAAATATATAATTTAAAATTTTCTATCTGCAGAAGGCTTGCTCGATGTACCTGTGCACACTAATCTTTTCCTTGATCCCAGAGCTCGACTCGCCTGCTTTGCAAATAACCAGCTCTTGTTGTCTGGTCCAATTACCAATTTGGGAAAGATAGCTAAGCCACTGTGTGGGATCATTTTGGGGCAGTGTACTCACCTGTCAGATGGGAGCTTCAACAATAGCCAGGCTCCCTACGGAGGTAAATGTTCCAAGCACCAGACCCGATGGGAACCTTCACTCAGGTGAGCATGTATTGGCTTGCACTGGCTTGACAATGCAAGCCAATCTCTCTCTCCTCGCAGCGAGTAAGAATCACTGTCTCTGGTGGTCATTTTTGTGTCTTATGTTTGAGTTGTCTTGTTTTAACAGGTTTAACCCTGACAAAAAATACATTTGAGGGCATAAAATACAACAAAGACACACATTGCTGCAATTTGTTTTCAAAAGCATGTCTTTATGACCATTTTCCTGTTCATTAATCCAGCTGAACAGAGAACCTTTAGCAGGTGGAGAAAGTCAAACAGAAAAAAAGCCTCCCATCCATCATGTCATTTTTGTTTCTTCAAGTTTTCCGAAAGACAACATAAACCAACTACTTAATTTAAAAAAAAAGAGGATGGATACTATATATGAAAATTAAATTATGTAAAAGGCCATAAATGAAAACAGCAGCATTCCTTTGATGCTCATAACTTACAATACATTTAATTCATCTTATTTTTCTTTTACATTAACGATTTTCCAAAATTCAGTTGTGCAAGTCTTGCAAATCTTTTAAATCTGATTCAGATTTGCCAGCGTTTCCTCACAAATCCAGTTGTGACTGCATTAAATGCTGCGACCTTAACCGATTATATTGTTTATTAAATATTTTCCCACACAGACACATGTTCAGACTGAGTATTAACAGCACAGCACTGACCCAACACACTCAGTGTTAAAGATCAAATTTTCCCAACTGTGGGGTCGACATATTCTTGTGCTCATCTTCTTTCTCTGAAAAAAGGTCATACATATTAGCCACATGCTCCACGTGTTGAGCCTCCTGAGCAAGACACGCAAACTGTGTTAAACTCCCTCGAACTCTACTTTCATAACGTCTGCTACCTTGCAACAGGACCGTAGCAGGTCAGGCCAGAACCTCAGACAGTGTCTCATACAATTTCTCTGAAGGTGTCTTCAAACTCCCCAAAAACAACCACTCCATTGAGTTTACCACAATTGAGTTTACTGAAATATCTGGCAATCTGACAGTAGATACTGTGGTCAACTGCAGGTTCCAGAATTTAAGAGTAGACCTATAGTCTAAATGGAGTCATAGGTCCAGGTCATAGTCTAGGAGTACAGGTCTAAGTCCTAGTCCTAGGAACTCTTAGTGTCCACATTCACCAGGCTGGTGGAAGACATAAAGGTTTCATTTTATGTTCAGTATGTCTTGTAGATACTTTACATGCTTCTTTCTTTTGTCTGAGAGAATCAGAACCTTCTTTATCCCCTCTCTTGTTTCTTAATCTTCTTGTGCTTCATCACCTGTGAAGCAGAACCATTAAAAGTTTGACATCTGTGGTCAGTGGTCATACATTTCAGAGGAAACACATTCACGTGAAGTTTGATGGACTTTTCCTATAAATACAAACAGAGAGGTGAAAGTATCATTAAAACAAACCGTAGGTCACCTGATCTGGTTTAAAGTAATTGCCCATCAAAAAGGTAACATAAACTTTACCACAGCCTGTGACCGTGTCATAATCCTCATCAGAATCTGTTTCTCTGAAGTGCCAACCAAGCAGGGAGTACAGATTCCTCACAGCTGCTTCACAGTCAGCCACAGACCTGCACGGATATAAAAATCAGCCACAAACCTGCAGAGGATCATCATCAACACAAACATCTGTAAAGCAAGAAAACTCAGCCAGACCTGCACGGCATCAACATCCCCATATTAACAACAACAAAAAAAATCAGCCAGAACTGCAAAGGATCAACATCATCAATACCAACATGCATACAAAATAAAATAAAATAAAAATAAAAATCAGCCAGACCTGCAAAGGATCAACATCATCAACACCAACATGTATACAAAATAAAATAAAATAAAAATAAAAATCAGCCAGACCTGCAAGGATCAACATCATCAACACCAACATGCGTACAAAATAAAATAAAAATAAAATAAAAAAAATCAGTCAGACCTGCAAGGGATCAACATCATCAACACCAACATGCATACAAAATAAATAAAATAAAATAAAATAAAAAAATCAGCCAGATCTGCAAGGGATCAATATCGTCAGCACCAACATGTGTACAAAATAAAATAAAATAAAAAAATCAGCCACAAACCAGCAAGGGATCAACATCAACACAAACATCTGTAAATTAAGAAAAATCAGCCAGACCTGCAAGGGATCAACATCATCAACACCAACATGAATACAAAATAAAATAAAATAAAAATCAGCCAGACCTACAAGGGATCAACATCATCACACCACATACATACAAAATAAAATAAAATAAAATTCAGCCAGATCTGCAAGGGATCAATATCATCAACACCAACATGCATACAGAATAAAATAAAAATAAAAAAATCAGCCACAAACCAGCAAGGGATCAACATCAACACAAACATCTGTAAATTAAGAAAAATCAGCCAGACCTGCAAGGGATCAACATCATCAACTCCAACATGAATACAAAATAAAATAAAATAAAAATCAGCCAGACCTACAAGGGATCAACATCATCAACACCAACATACATACAAAATAAAATAAAAATAAAAATAAAATTCAGCCAGATCTGCAAGGGATCAATATCATCAACACCAACATGCATACAGAATAAAATAAAATAAAAAAAATCAGCCAGATCTGCAAGGGAACAATATCATCAACACCAACATGGGTACAAAAAAAAAAAAAAAAATCTGCCACAAACCTGCAAGGGATCAACATCAACACAAACATCTGTAAATCAAGAAAACTCAGCCAGACCTGCACAGCATCAACATCCCCATATTTAAAAAATAAAGAAATAAATCAGCCAGACCTGCAAGGGATCAACATCAACAACACCAACATGATACAAAAAATTAAATAAAATAAAAATCAGCCAGAACTGCAAAGGATCAACATCATCAATACCAATATGCATACAAAATAAAATAAAATAAAAATAAAAATCAGCCAGACCTGCAAGGGTTAAACATCATCAACACCAACATGCATACAAAATAAAATAAAATAAAAATAAAAATCAGCCAGACCTGCAAAGGATCAACATCATCAACACCAACATGCATACAAAATAAAATAAAATAAAAATAAAAATCAGCCAGACCTGCAAGGATCAACATCATCAACACCAACATGCATACAAAATAAAATAAAATAAAAAAATCAGCCAGATCTGCAAGGGATCAATATCGTCAGCACCAACATATGTACAAAATAAAATAAAAATAAAAAAATCAGCCACAAACCAGCAAGGGATCAACATCAACACAAACATCTGTAAATTAAGAAAAATCAGCCAGACCTGCAAGGGATCAACATCATCAACACCAACATGAATACAAAATAAAATAAAATAAAAATCAGCCAGACCTACAAGGGATCAACATCATCAACACCAACATACGTACATACAAAATAAAATAAAATAAAAATAAAAATCAACCAGACCTGCAAGGGATCAACATCATCAACACCAACATGCATACAAAAAATAAAGTAAAACTAAAATAAAAACAACCAGACCTGCAAGGGATCAACATCATCAACACCAACATGCATACAAAATAAAATAAAAATAAAATTCAGCCAGATCTGCAAGGGATCAATATCATCAACACCAACATGCATACAGAATAAAATAAAATAAAATAAAAAAAAATCTGCCACAAACCTGCAAGGGATCAACATCAACACAAACATCTGTAAATCAAGACAACTCAGCCAGACCTGCACAGCATCAACATCCCCATATTTAAAAAATAAATAAATAAATCAGCCAGACCTGCAAGGGATCAACATCAACAACACCAACATGATACAAAAAATAAAATAAAATAAAAATCAGCCAGACCTGCAAGGGATCAATATCATCAGCACCAACATGTATACAAAAAATAAATAAATAAATCAGCCAGATCTACAAGGGATCAATATCATAAGCACCAACATGTGTACAAAATTAAAAAAAAAAAAAAATTAAAAAAATCAGCCACAAACCTGCAAGGGATCAACATCAACACAAACATATGTAAATTAAGAAAAATCAGCCAAACCTGCAAGGGATCATCATCATCAACACCAACATGCATACAAAAAATAAAATAAAAATAAAATAAAAATCAGCCAGACCTGCAAGGGATCAACATCATCAACACCAACATGTGTACAAAATAAAATAAAAATCAGCCAAGACCTGCAAAGGATCAACATCATCAACACCAACATGTATACAAAATAAAATAAAAATCAGCCAGACCTGCAAGGGATCAACATCATCAACACCAACATGAATACAAAATAAAATAAAATAAAAATCAGCCAGACCTACAAGGGATCAACATCATCAACACCAACATACGTACATACAAAATAAAATAAAATAAAAATAAAAATCAACCAGACCTGCAAGGGATCAACATCATCAACACCAACATGCATACAAAAAATAAAGTAAAAATAAAATAAAAAAACAACCAGACCTGCAAGGGATCAACATCATCAACACCAACATGCATACAAAATAAAATAAAAATAAAAATAAAATTCAGCCAGATCTGCAAGGGATCAATATCATCAACACCAACATGCATACAGAATAAAATAAAATAATATAAAATAAAAAATCAGCCAGATCTGCAAGGGAACAATATCATCAACACCAACATGGGTACAAAATAAATAAATAAAAAAAAAAATCTGCCACAAACCTGCAAGGGATCAACATCAACACAAACATCTGTAAATCAAGAAAACTCAGCCAGACCTGCACAGCATCAACATCCCCATATTTAAAAAATAAAAAATCAGCCAGACCTGCAAGGGATCAACATCAACAACACCAACATGATACAAAAAATAAATAAATAAATCAGCCAGATCTGCAAGGGATCAATATCATCAGCACCAACATGTGTACAAAAAAAAAAAAAAAAAAAAAATCAGCCACAAACCTGCAAGGGATCAACATCAACACAACATATGTAAATAAGAAAAATCAGCCAGACCTGCAAGGGATCAACATCATCAACACCAACATGCATACAAAAAATAAAATAAAAATAAAAATCAGCCAAACCTGCAAGGGATCATCATCATCAACACCAACATGCATACAAAAAATAAAATAAAAATAAAATAAAAATCAGCCAGACCTGCAAGGGATCAACATCATCAACACCAACAAGCGTTAAAAAAAAAAAAAAATCTGCCACAAACCTGCACAGCACTGGGTCAGCATCCATAAAAAAAAGAATTACGAAAGAATTTTTACTCTTTCATACAAACCTTGTTTTAACATAAATACAAAAAAAAAGAAGAAAAGAAACAAGCCAATACTCAGCTGAGGTGCTCCACCTATGATGCTGATATACATGTAATGCGTACATGATGATGATGATCATTTATTGTCATTACACTAAGTGCAACAAAAGTATCTTCACACCGAATACCTCAGACAAAATAAAACAAACTTTGGAGCAGGTCCGTCATCTGAATTGAGCCAAGGTGAGTGTAGGCCGCAGCAAAGTCCTGTGCAGCCGGGCTTGGGGGAGGGGGGCAGAGCGGAGGTCGGGGTGGGAGGAGTAGGGCCAGAAACACAAGGGGGTGGGAGGTGTGCATCATGCGTACAAATGAGTTCGTATCAGTCTCTGTCCGTGTGTGCATAATGTCTGGAGTTGCCTTGACAACAGCAGGCTGTAAGGGAGGGCAGATAAGAGGAGAGCCGAATGCTTTACTAAGGCCGTTGCAAATCCTTCTGGAGGAAAACAAGCGGGACGTTTTGACCTTCAGTAGCTGATAAGGCTGCCATGTTTTGGTTTAGGCAGAGAGACACAGAAATTCCATTTCCAGACATTCCACAGCAGGTGATAACAGATGCAGTTGTTAACATCATGCAGGTGTTAACAGATAATTGTGGCCATTGAAAACACGAGGTTCTATAAAAATATATGCCAAACAGAGGCAATTTCAATTTGACCTTGAAGTCCAAGGTCAAATGCAGTCAGTTCAAGAGAGTCAGGATACACGATTTCCTATGGGTTTTCAATACAAATGTAAGCTGTAGAAGTGATATCTGAAGATATAAAGTGACAATATGTGGTCAGGGGTGTTTTTGTTAGCCATTATCTTGGATGGCCTTGACAATCTGGGTCAAGGTCGTATACCTGGACATCACATTTGTGCCTGTGTACAATATGGTATGAGTGTGTACTATGTATACAAGGGGCAAGAGAGAAATCTAGAGCCCTCAAAAGGTGACAGACAGATGGAGTCCATTTCAGTGGTCCTCCTTATTTCATGGAGGAGGACAAAAAAAAATTGACAAAAACACTGGTTATGTTTTTTTTTCTTCTCATGTAATAAGCTGCTGTTACAGCGGGTAAAATAAGTATTGCACACATCACCACTTTTCTTAGTAAATATATTTTGAAAGGTGCTATTGACACCAGATGTTGGTAACCCAAGTAATCCATAGATGCAAAGAACCAAAACAAATAAGTACAGAAATTAAGTGTAATAAAATGGAGCCTTTGTTGGTAATGAGAGCTTCAAGATGTCTCCTGTATGGAGAAACTAGTCACATGCATTGCTCAGGTGTGATTTTGTCCCATTCTTTCACACAAAGTCTTCAAATCTTGAAGGTTCATGGACCTCTTCTATGAACTCTGATCTTTAGGTCTTTCATCAATTTTCTGTTGGATTGAAATCAGATGACTGTCTGAGCATTCTAGCAGCTTTATTTTCATTCTCTGAAACCAGTTGAGAGTCTCCTTGGATTCATGTTTGGAATCACTGTCTTGCTGAAATGTCCACCCTCATTTCATTTTCATCATCCAAGTACATTTTTATGAAGAATGTCTCGGTACATTTAGAAATTCATCCTTCTTTCAGTTATATGAAGTTCGCCCCTGCCTGATGCTGAAATAAAACCCCACACCATGATAGTGTCTCATCTCCAAACTTCACTGTAGGTGTGGTGTTTTTGCGATGATGTGCAGTGCCATTTATGGCGAGTATTATAGCATTCAAAGAGTTCAATTTTGGTCTTATCTGACTAGACTATATTCTCCCAGTATTCATAGGCTTGCCTAATGTTGTGCTTCAAATGATCTTCAACATGCTTTTTCTTCAGCAGTGGAGTCCTGCGTAGTGAGCGTGCATACAGACCATGGTGGTTGAGTGGATTACTTATTGTTTTCTTTGAAACAATTGTACCTGCTAATTCCAGGTCTTTCTGAAGCGGTTCTTGTCTTCTGGACAACTAGTCTGATAATTCTTTTCACTCCTCTGTCTGTAATCTTGTGAGGTGCACCTGGCTGTGGCCAGTTTAGGTTGAAAGGATGTTCCTTCCACTTCTGGATTATGGCACGAACAGTTATCAGTGGAACATTCAGAAGTTTAGAAAACCTTCTGTAACCACTGCCATCAATATGTTTTGCAACAATAAGGCTGTGAAGATCCTGAGAGAGCTCTTTCCTTTTACCCATCCTGAGATTTTTCTTGTGTAACACCTTGGTAATGAGACACCTTTTATAGGCCATCAGTTGGCAATGAACCAGCTGATATTAATTTGCACTGACAAGGGGCAGGACTGCTTTTTAATTACTGATAGATTTAAGCTGGTGTCTTCACTTTCCATGTCGTTGCACCTACATTTTTTTCAGGTGTTCAATACTTTTTCCCTTTGTCATTTCACATTATTACACATAATTTATGAACATCTATGGTTTGATTTCTTTGTATGTGTGGCTTACCTGGGTTGTTACTGACATCTCGTGAAAAGTTCATGACCGTTAGAAATATATTTACTGAGAAAAATGGTGAAGTGTTCAAAACTTATTTTACCCGCTGTATTTATCACTGCATGACCTGACAGTGCCAAACACACTTGATCTGCGAAACAGTGATGAATACTGCCTTATTTGTATAATACCACCTTCATTCATTCAAAAAATTCTAGGATTACTACGGTGTGCTGTGCTGGCTTCTGTTAAAGCAACAGCGAATCAGTACACTGGGTAACTTAATCACGTTTTTAAGTTCCTTAGAGGTAATCCCAAAGTAGTTCAGTTTTACATAGCAGAAAACCTTCTGTAACCACTGCCATCAATATGTTTTGCAACAATAAGGCTGTGAAGATCCTGAGAGAGCTCTTTCCTTTTACCCATCCTGAGATTTTTCTTGTGTAACACCTTGGTAATGAGACACCTTTTATAGGCCATCAGTTGGCAATGAACCAGCTGATATTAATTTGCACTGACAAGGGGCAGGACTGCTTTTTAATTACTGATAGATTTAAGCTGGTGTCTTCACTTTCCATGTCGTTGCACCTACATTTTTTTCAGGTGTTCAATACTTTTTCCCTTTGTCATTTCACATTATTACACATAATTTATGAACATCTATGGTTTGATTTCTTTGTATGTGTGGCTTACCTGGGTTGTTACTGACATCTCGTGAAAAGTTCATGACCGTTAGAAATATATTTACTGAGAAAAATGGTGAAGTGTTCAAAACTTATTTTACCCGCTGTATTTATCACTGCATGACCTGACAGTGCCAAACACACTTGATCTGCGAAACAGTGATGAATACTGCCTTATTTGTATAATACCACCTTCATTCATTCAAAAAATTCTAGGATTACTACGGTGTGCTGTGCTGGCTTCTGTTAAAGCAACAGCGAATCAGTACACTGGGTAACTTAATCACGTTTTTAAGTTCCTTAGAGGTAATCCCAAAGTAGTTCAGTTTTACATAGCACTGTTGCCTCACAGCGAAAAGGTCATGGGTTCGATTCCCACCTGTGGCCTTTCTGTGTGGAGTCTGCATGTTCTCCCTGCGTTTGCGTGGGTTTCCTCCGGGTGCTCTGGTTTCTGGAAATTTTATAATTGTGCAGGTCTTTATTTAACCTGGTTAAATAAAGATTAAATTAAATTAAAATGCTGCTACAAAACAGACCTGTTTTCTCACAAATATCAGTGAACTATTTTAACTTTTAAGAAACCACTCAGAATATATCTACTAACATACAACTGTGTGTATGTGTGTGTCCCTCTCCTGTCCAAATGACACCTCGGGATTGAGCCAAATTTGGCAAACATATACTTTGACATATGGGAACATAGACTATTGACATCCGAATGGGACTGAGTCATCTGCCAGCTGCACCAGAACATCCTTGAAGCAGCCATTTCCTGCGGCCCATACAAAGGTGAAGTCTTCCTTAGTCCTCCTTGTTCTAGGTGGCAGCCCCACGAAGCGGGATCCCTGAGAACGTCGTCTTCTTTGCACCAAATAGACAGACAAGACAGATAGATAGAAATAAACTCACTGGCAGAGCTTCATGAAATCAGCTGCCTTTTTTTCTCTTCTTCCCAGCAGAGACTGCAGCACATTGTATTTCTTCAACATGATCGGGGAAACCATCCAGTTATTCTTGACCTTCTCCCTGATCCACATCTGAAGCTGCTCTTTGGTGAACTCCTGCTCATCTTCTTCCATGACTCCTGCAAAAAGTTTCAAACCATACAATAACACGCAGGTGCATTTTTTTTAAACCTCTGTTCATACTTGTGTGTTAGCAATATGAAACCCATATTATTTACAGCTTCCTTACACTCTGCCCAAAGATATTCTGCTTATTGCCCAGATAGGCATAAATAGCTAGTAAAATTAACCAGAAAATATTCATAATTTAAAGAAGCCGAAATCATTAATCAAGAAATTAGACATTAAAAAAGTGAATGAAAGTAATTTAAAAAATTGAAAAAAATAAAATAAATAAAGGTCTTCGACCCTTCCGGCTTCAATCCCTAACAAGCCAGTTCTCCAATATTGAGTGACTGCCAAGAAAGAGATAGGTGAAAGAAGCTACAAGACAGCAATTAAAACACAGCATCATGATGGAGTGGAAAACAGAACATTTTCATACTAGAAATCAGATCAAATCTAGGTCTGATTCTCCCACATGCCTTCTGGCAAACTGCATTTGAAATGTAATGTCATTGTTTTTTGAACATCTTTCTCTGTTTCACTCCACCATGAATCTGACCACTGAGTGTTCACATCACTTTTTTTTTTATTCAAGTTTTTATTTATTTTCTCATTTTTTTCATTTTTAACATTTAAACATAACAGACAGCAACCCAAATTATACATTTCCTACTGGGCCCAAGGGAATTAAAGAAAAGTAAAATAAAAAGCAATAATAGTAAATAAAATTTTAAAAAACTATATAAAATAAAATTTATGCCATAAGTGTACAATACTCATACAAAGTCCCCCCAGTAGTACTGAGAAAGAGGTACTGCAGGCAAAATTGACACAACCTTGAACAATACGTGTCCCCTTCATAAAATAAACAAACTGCAAAATATAAATATATCTATTTATAATAGTTACTGCCTAATAGTTCAATTTGGTACAATAGAATTTAGTATTGCCTCTATTGATTTTCTACAAAATTACCACTACACAAAAAGGAAAACGTTTTGCCTCAAGTACGTATCTCCTCCCAAACCAACCCCACTATTTAATCAAAAATACGTCCCCATGATTTAGAATAAATGTCTGAATTGTCGTTTAACCTTGCCAATAACTTCTCATATGAAACTGCCTTCATTGTGATATCCATCCATCTATCAAAAGTTGGAGGAGAGGGATCCTTCCACACCGTTAAAATTACCCGTGCTGCTGTCATGACTCCTGTCTTCAAGACCACATATTCATATTTTGTAATTCCTGGAATTAATGACTGATCTCTTAATAAACATAATCTTGGTGACCTGGGTATTGTTTTGCCAATCCACCTTTCCAAACATTCTAAAACCTTTTCCCAAAAGAGGTAAACTTTTCCACATTCCCAAATCATATGCAAGAAGGTTCCAGGGGCTAAGTGACACTTCCAGCATTTGTCATTCACCATAATCCCCATTCTTTTGAGTTTAGATGGTGTGTAGTACCATCTGTGCAAAAGTTTATATTGAGTAAACTGCCCTCTAGCCTCCTTTATATATTTACAAGAATGCAAAAGTATCCTATCCCATTCTTCTTTATTTATGTTACTACGGCAACCATCTAGAGTTAAAAGGAGAGACATATCCAGACAAGCATGTAGGTGAAAGAGGCATGCATTCCAACTTACTCCAGTTTATTTTATATCCCGATATATTTGAGTAAGAATCAACACATTGAAGTAAAGCTGGTAGAGACTGTACTGGGTCATTTAACACTGCTAAGATGTTGTCCGCATACAGGAACAACTTATGTTCTCTGCCCCCAGCCATCACCCCTTTAATTCTTGAATCTGCATGTATTTTTAAAGCTAAAGGTTCCAAAAATATTGTGAAAAGTAACAGAGATAAGCTACATCCCTGTCTCATTCCTCTAGAGAGAAAGAAAAAACCTGAAATCAACCCATTGGTAAGAACTGCGGCTTTTGGATCTGAATATATGGTCCTCACCCAGGTACAAAATGCTGGCCCAAAACCAAACCTAGACAGGACTGCCGTGAGAAAACCCCACTCCACCCGGTCGAAAGCCTTCTCCGCATCAAGGGAGAAGGCCACGACCGGATCCAGGCATGTCCCACTTTGGGCATTATATGAATAATTCTCCTCACATTGTCTCCAGAACATCTGTTCTTGATGAAGCCAACCTGATCGCCATCAATGATCGTAGGCAGTATTTTTTCCAGCCGTGATGCCAATATCTTTGTTAGAATTTACAGTCCGCTCCCAGGCTTACTGGACGATAATTTGCTGGGTCAGAGGAATCTTCGATCTTTTTAGGAATTAGAGATATTAGTGCCTCATTAAATGAACCTGGTAGCGACTCCAAATTAAATGCTTCTAAATAAACTTTTGTAATATTGGGCTCAGAATGTCTATATATTTCTTGTAAATTTGATCGGATATCCATCCACACCAGGTGACCGTCCGTTCTTCATGGATGATATTGCTGCTCTTATTTCTCCTTCTGTTATAGGGGCATCTAACTTTGCCTTTGATCAGTGGTTAGTTTTGGCAATTCCAAATCTGAAAAAATGAATCTACCTCCGTTTCATTAACCTTTCCTGCGGATGTATATAGATTCTGATAGAACGATTTAAAAATGTCATTTATTTCCTTTGATGAAGTTATTACTTGGTCATCCTTTTTGATTATTGGTATATTGGAAAGATTATCCTGTTGTTTTAATTGTCTTGCTAATATCTTACCATTTTTCCCCTCCCTCATAAAATTTAGATCTTAGTCTAAACAATGTGTATTCAGCTTTCCTGTTGTATATATCATTTAGTTGAAATTTCTTCTTACAAGGTTCCTTATATTTATCATCTGAAAATTGTTTAGCTAATTTTTTCTCTAATGTTTGTATTTCCTTCTCCATAATCTTTTCTTTTTCCAACTTTTCTCTTTTTAATTTTGTGGCATGTGCAATTATCTTACCCCTTAAATAAGCTTTGGATGCTTCCCATACTGAAGCAACTTTATCTGTGGAACCCATATTAATTTCATAAAACATTTGGAGATCCTCTGAAATCTCCTCACTAAATAATTTGTCTTAATAACATAGTATTGAGCCTCCATCGACCCCTCTTTGATCTATCCACGTTCAGATCTACAAGTAATTCTACTGTAGCGTCATCACTAATAAGAATTGTTCCAATGTCAAATCCCACCACCGAGTCGACTAAAGCTCTAGATATCAAAAAGAAATCTATTCTTGAATATGTGTTATGACAATGTGAATAAAAGGTATACTCTCTCTCAGATGGGTTAACCAGCCTCCATATGTCCACCAAGCCCATGTCCTCCGCTAACAAATGTATTGCCTCTCGGTCCCTGGGTGAAGACCTTCCACTTAATTTGCTTTTATCAATAATGCCATCCATAACCTGGTTAAAATCCCCAGCTAAAATTATTTGACCCTCCATGTTACCTATTACACTATTGATTGAATGAAAAAAATTTGGATCCTCTGTGTTACGAGCATAAATATTACACAAAATTATCCTAATTCCGTTAATTAGGGCTTCTACGCAAATGAAACGGCCCTCCCCATCCTTATACATCTTTGATAATACAAAACTCAAACTTTTATTTACCAGTATCATGACACCATTTCATTTACTTGAGTATGAACTATGCAATACAGTCCCCACCCAATCCCTTTTAAGTTTCTGTGCCTCTTCCTCCCCTGCCATATGTGACTCCTGAATGAACGCTATATCTGTGTTCTTTGTTTTTAAATATGAAAGAACCTTCCTCCTCTTAACTGGATCTCCGCAACCCTTTATATTCCAAGATGTGATTTTAATATACTTAAACATCACCATGAATTAGAATATATACCGTGAGCAGTAGCTTTGAATGTATAGGCATTTAACAAAATACTTTGCAATAAAAATCCCTTGGCCTGTATAGAATGCTATCTGAATGAACAACTTAAGAAAGAACAAAAAGTGTAGCGTAACCACACTGAACAAACAAAACTCCCGTAACCCCCCTCCCTGCCCACCCAAGCCATCCCCAACATTAGCTCGAGTTCCCTCAGTTTACTTGGTCCGTGAGACTAGCTCTTGTCGACCGCCTGCTCCTTGTGAAAGCTCCCCGCCCATCCTTACTGACCTTACAATGTTATATTTACATACACTTCTTTCTTCATTCAATCCTTATGACCCGTGCAGCAGAAACCTCTTCGCCTCTTCTCCATCAGTAAAAGTTTTCTTCTGGCCGTTCCATTCAAACACGAGCGCGGCCGGGTGGACCAACCGATGCTTCACCTGGAGCTCTCTGAGGTGTTTCCTAGCAGGGCCGAATGCCTTCCTCTTCTCCGCCAGCTCTTTCGAGACGTCCTCAAAGATAGAAAGCCATGCACCCTCCCAGTCGCATCCACGCCTCTCTCTGGCTATGCGTAAAATCTTCTCTCTCACAGAGGAGCGTAGAAAACGCACCAGCACCATCCTCGGGGGTTTATTCGGGTCAGGCATGGGTGTGCTTAGGACTCTGTGGGCATGTTCCACCTCAAATTCAGCATCCTTGCAGCCAAAAGCGTCTGCTAGTATCTTCTCCACATACTGTGCCATCTTCCCGGGTGGCTCGAGTCCCTCTTTTAGATTCACCACACGCACATTATTTCGTCGGCTTCAGTTTTCTAAGTCCTCCACTCGTGACCACAATGCTTCAATCAATCAATCAATCAACTTTTTTCTTGTATAGCGCCAAATCACAACAAACAGTTGCCCCAAGGCGCTCCACATTGCAAGGCAAGGCCATACAATAATTATGAAACACAGTCTACGTCTAAAGCAACATAACCAAGGGATGGTCCAGGGTCACCCGATCCAGCCCTAACTATAAGCCTTAGCGAAAAGGAAAGTTTAAGCCTAATCTTAAAAGTAGAGAGGGTATCTGTCTCCCTGATCTGAATTGGGAGCTGGTTCCACAGGAGAGGAGCCTGAAAGCTGAAGGCTCTGCCTCCCATTCTACTCTTACAAACCCTAGGAACTACAAGTAAGCCCGCAGTCTGAGAGCGAAGCGCTCTAATGGGGTAATATGGTACTATGAGGTCCCTAAGATAAGATGGGACCTGATTATTCAAAACCTTATAAGTAAGAAGAAGAATTTTAAATTCTATTCTAGCATTAACAGGAAGCCAATGAAGGGAGGCCAACACGGGTGAGATATGCTCTCTCCTGCTAGTCCCCGTCAGTACTCTAGCTGCAGCATTCTGAACCAACTGAAGGCTTTTTAGGGAACTTTTAGGACAACCTGATAATAATGAATTACAATAGTCCAGCCTAGAGGAAACAAATGCATGAATTAGTTTTTCAGCATCACTCTGAGACAAGACCTTCTGATTTAGAGATATTGCGTAAATGCAAAAAGGCAGTCCTACATATTTGTTTAATATGCGCTTTGAATGACATATCCTGATCAAAAATAACTCCAAGATTTCTCACAGTATTACTAGAGATCAGGGAAATGCCATCCAGAGTAACGATCTGGTTAGACACCATGCTTCTAAGATTTGTGGGGCCAAGTACAATAACTTCAGTTTTATCTGAGTTTAAAAGCAGGAAATTAGAGGTCATCCATGTCTTTATGTCTGTAAGACAATCCTGCAGTTTAGCTAATTGGTGCGTATCCTCTGGCTTCATGGATAGATAAAGCTGGGTATCATCTGCGTAACAATGAAAATTTAAGCAATACCGTCTAATAATACTGCCCAAGGGAAGCATGTATAAAGTGAATAAATTGGTCCTAGCACAGAACCTTGTGGAACTCCATAATTAACTTTAGTCTGTGAAGAAGATTCCCCATTTACATGAACAAACTGTAATCTATTAGACAAATATGATTCAAACCACCGCAGCGCAATGCCTTTAATACCTATGACATGCTCTAATCACTGTAATAAAATTTTATGGTCAACAGTATCAAAAGCAGCAGTGAGGTCCAACAGAACAAGCACAGAGATAAGTCCACTGTCCGAAGCCATAAGAAGATCATTTGTAACCTTCACTAATGCTGTTTCTGTACTATGATGAATTCTAAAACCTGACTGAAACTCTTCAAATAGACCATTCCTCTGCAGGTGATCAGTTAGCTGTTTTACAACTACCCTCTCAAGAATCTTTGAGAGAAAAGGAAGGTTGGAGATTGGCCTATAATTAGCTAAGATAGCTGGGTCAAGTGATGGCTTTTTAAGTAATGGTTTAATTACTGCCACCTTAAAGGCCTGTGGTACATAACCAACTAACAAAGATAGATTGATCATATTTAAGATTGAAGCATTAAATAATGGTAGGACTTCCTTGAGCAGCCTGGCAGGAATGGGGTCTAATAAGCATGTTGATGGTTTGGATGAAGTAACTAATGAAAATAACTCAGACAGAACAATCGGAGAGAAAGAGTCTAACCAAATACCGGCATCACTGAAAGCAGCCAAAGATAACGATACATCTTTGGGATGGTTATGAGTAATTTTTTCTCTAATAGTCAAAATTTTGTTAGCAAAGAAAGTCATGAAGTCATTACTAGTTAAAGTTAATGGAATACTCAGCTCAATAGAGCTCTGACTCTTTGTCAGCCTGGCTACAGTGCTGAAAAGAAACCTGGGGTTGTTCTTATTTTCTTCAATTAGTGATGAGTAGAAAGATGTCCTAGCTTCACGAAGGGCTTTCTTATAGAGCAACAAACTCTTTTTCCAGGCTAAGTGAAGATCTTCTAAATTAGTGAGACGCCATTTCCTCTCCAACTTACGGGTTATCTGCTTTAAGCTACGAGTTTGTGAGTTATACCACGGAGTCAGACACTTCTGATTTAAAGCTCTCTTTTCAGAGGAGCTACAGCATCCAAAGTTGTCTTCAATGAGGATGTAAAACTATTGACAAGATACTCTAACTCCCTTACAGAGTTTAGGTAGCTACTCTGCTCTGTGTTGGTATATGACATTAGAGAACATAAAGAAGGAATCATATCCTTAAACCTAGTTACAGCGCTTTCTGAAAGACTTCTAGTGTAATGAAACTTATTCCCCACTGCAGGGTAGTCCATCAGGGTAAATGTAAATGTTATTAAAAAATGATCAGACAAAAGGGAGTTTTCAGGGAATACTGTTAAGTCTTCTATTTCCATACCATAAGTCAGAACAAGATCTAAAATATGATTAAAGTGGTGGGTGGACTCATTTACTTTTTGAGCAAAGCCGATAGAGTCTAATAATAGATTAAATGCAGTGTTGAGGCTGTCATTCTCAGCATCTGTGTGGATGTTAAAATCGCCCACTATAATTATCTTATCTGAGCTAAGCACTAAGTCAGACAAAAGGTCTGAAAATTCACAGAGAAACTCACAGTAACGACCAGGTGGACGATAGATAATAACAAATAAAACTGGTTTTTGGGACTTCCAATTTGGATGGACAAGACTAAGAGACAAGCTTTCAAATGAATTAAAGCTCTGTCTAGGTTTTTGATTAATTAATAAGCTGGAATGGAAGATTGCTGCTAATCCTCCGCCCCGGCCCGTGCTACGAGCATTCTGACAGTTAGTGTGACTCGGGGGTGTTGACTCATTTAAACTAACATATTCATCCTGCTGTAACCAAGTTTCTGTTAGGCAGAATAAATCAATACGTTGATCAATTATTATATCATTTACCAACAGGGACTTAGAAGAAAGAGACCTAATGTTTAATAGACCACATTTAACTGTTTTAGTCTGTGGTGCAATTGAAGGTGCTATTTTATTTTTTTTTTTGAATTTTTATGCTTAAATAGATTTTTGCTAGTTATTGGTGGTCTGGGAGCAGGCACCGTCTCTACGGGGATGGGGTAATAGGGGGATGGCAGGGGGAGAGAAGCTGCAGAGAGGTGTATAAGACCACAGCTCTGCCTCCTGGTCCCAACGCTAGACAGTCACAGTTTGGAGGATCCCAAAAAATTGGCCAGATTTCTAGAAATGAGAGCTGCTCCCTCTAAAGTGGGATGGATGCCGTCTCTCCTAACAAGACCAGGTTCTCCCCAGAAGCTTTGCCAATTATCAATGAAGCCCACCTCATTTTTTGGACACCACTCAGACAGCCAGCAATTCAAGGAGAACATGCGGCTAAACATGTCACTCCCGGTCTGATTGGGGAGGGGCCCAGAGAAAACAACAGAGTCCGACATTGTTTTTGCAAAGTTACACACCGATTCAATGTTAATTTTAGTGACCTCCGATTGGCGTAACCGAGTGTCATTACTGCCGACGTGAATTACAATCTTACCAAATTTACGCTTAGCCTTAGCCAGCAATTTCAAATGTCCTTCGATGTCGCCTGCTCTGGCCCCCGGAAGACAATTGACAATGGTTGCTGGTGTCGCTAACTTCACATTTCTCAAAACAGAGTCGCCAATAACCAGAGTTTGATCCTCGGCGAGTGTATCGTCGAGTGGGGAAAAACGGTTAGAGATGTGAACGGGTTGACGGTGTACACGGGGCTTCTGTTTAGGGCTACGCTTCCTCCTCACAGTCACCCAGTCAGCCTGCCTTCCCGACTGCACGGGGTCTGCCAGGGGGGAACTAACGGCGGCTAAGCTACCTTGGTCCGCACCGACTACAGGGGCCTGGCTAGCTGTAGAATTTTCCACGGTGCGGAGCCGAGCCTCCAATTCGCCCAGCCTGGCCTCCAAAGCTACGAATAAGCTGCACTTATTACATGTACCGTTACTGCTAAAAGAGGCCGAGGAATAACTAAACATTTCACACCCAGAGCAGAAAAGTACGGGAGAGACAGGAGAAGCCGCCATGCTAAAACGGCTAAGAGCTAGTAGCTACGCTAAGCTAGCGGATTCCCAAACAGGGAATCCGACACTAGACAGGCTGTGGAGCAGCACAGGTAACGCACGACAACAGTGCTAAAATAAAATAAAAATCCACTAGACAGGCTGTGGAGCAGCACAGGTAACGCACAACAACAGTGCTAAAAAATAAAATAAAATAAAAATAAAAATCCACTGGACAGGCTGTGGAGCAGCACAGGCAACGCACGACAACAGTGCTAAAACAAAATAAAAATCCACTAGACAGGCTGTGGAGCAGCACAGGTAACGCACGACAACAGTGCTAAAATAAAATAAAAATCCACTAGACAGGCTGTGGAGCAGCACAGGTAACGCACAACAACAGTGCTAAAAAATAAAATAAAATAAAAATAAAAATCCACTGGACAGGCTGTGGAGCAGCACAGGCAACGCACGACAACAGTGCTAAAACAAAATAAAAATCCACTAGACAGGCTGTGGAGCAGCACAGGTAACGCACGACAACAGTGCTAAAACAAAATAGAAATCCACTAGACAGGCTGTGGAGCAGCACAGGTAACGCACGACAACAGTGCTAAAACAAAATAGAAATCCACTAGACAGGCTGTGGAGCAGCACAGGTAACGCACGACAACAGTGCTAAAACAAAATAGAAATCCACTAGACAGGCTGTGGAGCAGCACAGGTAACGCACGACAACAGTGCTAAAACAAAATAAAAATCCACTAGACAGGCTGTGGAGCAGCACAGGTAACGCACGACAACAGTGCTAAAACAAAATAAAAATCCACTAGACAGGCTGTGGAGCAGCACAGGTAACGCACGACAACAGTGCTAAAACAAAATAAAAATCCACTGGACAGGCTGTGGAGCAGCACAGGTAACGCACAACAACAGTGCTAAAAAATAAAATAAAATAAAAATAAAAATCCACTGGACAGGCTGTGGAGCAGCACAGGTAACGCACGACAACAGCGCTAAATAAAAATCCACTGGACAGGCTGTGGAGCAGCACAGGTAACGCACGACAACAGTGCTAAAACAAAATAAAAATCCACTAGACAGGCTGTGGAGCAGCACAGGTAACGCACGACAACAGCGCTAAATAAAAATCCACTGGACAGGCTGTGGAGCAGCACAGGTAACGCACGACAACAGCGCCCAAAAAAATAAAATCAAAATCAAAATCCACTGGACAGGCTGTGGAGCAGCACAGGTAACGCACGACAACAGTGGTAAAAAATAAAATAAAAATCCACTGGACAGGCTGTGGAGCAGCACAGGTAACGCACGACAACAGTGCTAAAAAATAAAATAAAAATCCACTGGACAGGCTGTGGAGCAGCACAGGTAACGCACGACAACAGTGATAAAAAATAAATAAATAAATAAATAAATAAAATAAAATAATAAAATAAAAATCCACTGGACAGGCTGCGGAGCAGCACAGGTAACACACGACAACAGTCGTGTGTTACCTGTGTTACCTTCAACTCTCTTGTCACATTTATCCAGCTTGTCATTAACTTGTTGGCTGTCATCCTCCAGATTGGAAACGCGCTGCTCCATTTCGCCCATTCGTAACTGTATGCTCTCCACTGAATCCTTCAAGTCTTCTGTTGTCTTTTTGATAGTAGTCACGTCCGCAGACACATTCATCAAGACTTCATGCATTCTTTTCAGCTGTGTATGCAATGTCACGTTAGCGTTTTCATCTAGTTTACAGACCTCGGTCTCTGTGAGTGCGGCTTTAGCATTACAATCCATAGCTTCCTCAGGTGATTGAAGCTGTAGTACGGTGGTAGCTTGTTTCTTGCTAGTTAGCCTCGTAGCTGTTGCTCCTTTGAAAAAGTTTGTTTTACCGGTGTTCAACATCTTCGCCAGTATCTATTATTCCCAATCTACTGCACAATCAAAAATACTGTCCTTAATCGAAGTGTATGTTTTAAAAGTTTTAAAATAAGGATGGGTTTCGGGAGCTCATCTAATGTACGGCCATTCCTCTCGGCTGTCCCACGTGACCTCGTTCACATCACTTTTTGTAATTCTCTGCAAGTTGGTCAAACTGTCATCTGGCCACTAGATGTCACTGTAGCGACCTGTTTTGAACATTCCAGAAGACCGACTGTGTTGTTCTAGTTCTAGCAAAGAAAACAAAACGAGAGTTCTGTTGGGAAGGTGTCGTAGCACGGACCCACAACAGGGGGCGCAAATGAATGGACAATGAGTAAGCCAAAAGGTAACAATTTAATGTTGTGATAATACACAACGAAACGTGCAGTAATCTTCACAGTCAATAAACACCAGGTGACGTGTGGGCAGGCTCGAAGATAGAAGACCCCTGACGAGAGAGAAGCCGCGTCCCACACGGCTTCCACCACCAACGGTCTGAAGAACACCGGAGCCGCCAAGTCCCGAGTCCCCAGGTGGCCTCTGTCTTCGGCTGTCGACCCTGGTACTGCTGGCAGAAAGCAGAGATATGATGTGTGAGTGTGAGTCCGCACACTCAGTAATTCACAGTCCAAACACAGTTAGGAGGGAGCACCTCCACCTCCAAATCACACACACTCGTGCAGCTCCTGGTCAACCACTTATCTGAGATGGGGTGTGAGGCGAAGCCGTTGCTGTCACACCAAACGCCAATCCTCCAGATAAGGCAACACTCCAGGAAAACGGCTGCAATAGAAGTTCAAGTTATTACACACACAGTGTTAGTCAGCAGAGAAATTACCTTGGTACTGGTAGTCGATTTCTCGGCGAGGAGGTGGAGTTGCAGTCCGGCTTTTATGGTGGTGATGATGATGAACGAGTGACAGCTGGTGCAGGGGATGAATGACAGCTGTCACTTCTTCTAGGTCTGGCGCCCTCTCGTGCTTGGAGCCCACACTCCAAGCAGGGCGCCCTCTGGTGGTGGTGGGCCAGCAGTACCTCCTCTTCAGCGGCCCACACAACAGGACCCCCCCCTCAATGGGCGCCTCCTGGCGTCCGACCAGGCTTGTCCGGATGTCTTGCGTAGAAATCGGCCAGGAGGGCCGGGTCCAGGATGAAGCTCCTCTTCACCCAGGAGCGTTCTTCAGGTCCATACCCCTCCCAGTCCACCAGATATTGGAAACCCCGGCCCTTACGACGGACGTCCAGGAGCCTGCGGACTGTCCAGGCAGGCTCCCCGTCAATGAGCCGGGCAGGAGGCGGCGTAGGTCCCGGAGTACAGAGGGGCGAGGTGTGGTGTGGCTTGAGATGGGAAACATGAAAGACAGGGTGAATCCGCAGTGAAGCCGGGAGTTGAAGCTTCACTGCGGCCGGGTTGATGATCTTGAGGATCTTAAAGGGTCCAATGAATCTGTCTTTCAACTTTGGGGAGTCGACACACAAAGGGATGTCCTTGGTCGAGAGCCACACCTCCTGCCCGGGCTGGTATGTGGGGGCCGGGGAACGCCGGCGGTCCGCATGGGCCTTGGCCCTCGTCCGGGCCTTTAACAGGGCAGAGCGGGCGGCCCGCCACACCCGGCGGCACCTCCTGAGGTGGGCCTGGACCAAGGGCACACCGACCTCTCCCTCCACCAGCGGGAACAATGGGGGCTGGTACCCCAAACATGCCTCAAAAGGGGAGAGGCCGGTAGCAGACAAAACTTGGCTGTTGTGGGCATACTCGATCCAGGCCAGATGGTGACTCCAGGCCGCCGGATGCGCGGAGGTGACACATCGAAGGGCCTGCTACAACTCCTGGTTGGCCCACTCTGCCTGGCCGTTTGTCTGGGGGTGGTACCCGGACGAGAGACTCACGGTGGCCCCCAGCTCCTTGCAGAAACTCTTCCACACCTGTGAAGAGAACTGGGGACCACGATCTGAAACGATGTCCGATGGTATCCCATGCAGCCGCATGACGTGGTGGACCAGGAGGTCTGCCGTCTCCTGGGCCGTCGGGAGCTTCGGGAGGGCCACGAAGTGGGCCGCCTTGGAGAACCGGTCCACTATCGTGAGAATCACGGTGTTGCCCTGGGACGGCGGGAGGCCCGTGATGAAATCCAGGCCGATGTGAGACCAGGGGCGATGAGGCACTGGCAGGGGTTGGAGGAGTCCCGTCGTCCTCCGATGGTCTGCCTTGCCCCTGGCGCAGATGGTACAGGCCTGGACGTAGTCCCGGACGTCGGTTTCCAGGGATGCCCACCAGAAGCGCTGCTGGACTACTGCCACGGTCCTACGCACTCCGGGATGACAGGAGAGCTTGGACCCGTGACAGAAGTCCAATACGGCAGCTCTTGCCTCTGGTGGGACGTACAGTCTGTTCTTGGGGCCAGTCCCCGGGTCCGGGCTCCTTGTCAGGGCCTCCCGGACGGTCTTCTCCACGTCCCAGGTGAGGGTGGCCACGACAGTGGACTCAGGGATGATGGTCTCGGTGGGGTTCGACAGCCCCGCTTTGGCTTCTTCTTCGTGCACCCGGGACAATGCATCTGATTTTTGGTTCTTGGTCCCGGGGCGATACGTGATCTGGAAGTCAAAGCGCCCGAAGAACAGAGACCAGCGGGCTTGCCTGGGGTTCAGCCGCTTGGCGGTCCGGATGTACTCCAGGTTCCGATGGTCCGTGAAAACCGTGAAGGGCAACGATGCCCCCTCCAGCAGCTGTCTCCACTCTTCAAGAGCCTCCTTCACCGCAAGAAGTTCCCGATTGCCGACGTCATAGTTCCGTTCAGCTGGGGTCAACCTGCGGGAATAAAAGGCACAAGGATGGGGAACTTTATCAGCCTCAACACTCTGGGACAGCACGGCTCCTATCCCTGAATCAGAGGCGTCCACTTCTACTATGTACTGGCGATCAGGATCAGGCTGCACCAGAACTGGTGCAGTCGAGAACCGGCGTTTCAACTCCTGGAACGCGGCTTCGCATCGATCTGATCAGGCGAAGGGGACCTTGGTGGAGGTCAGGGCAGTCAGGGGGCTAACTACCTGACTGTAACCTTTAATGAACCTCCTGTAGAAATTTGCAAAGCCGAGGAACTGCTGTAGTTTCCTGCGGCTTGTTGGTTGGGGCCAATCTCTCACCGCCGCAACCTTAGCCGGATCAGGGGCGACGGAGTTGGAGGAGATGATGAACCCCAGGAAGGACAAAGAAGTGCGGTGGAACTCGCACTTCTCGCCCTTCACAAACAGCTGGTTCTCCAACAACCGCTGTAGGACCTGACGTACATGCTGGACATAGGTCTCAGGGTCCGGGGAAAAGATGAGTATATCGTCCAGATATACGAAGACGAACCGATGCAGGAAGTCCCGCAAGACGTCATTTACCAAAGCTTGGAACGTCGCGGGGGCGTTAGTGAGGCCGAACAGCATGACCAGGTACTCAAAATGACCTAACGGGGTGTTGAATGCCGTCTTCCATTCGTCTCCCTTCCGGATCCGAACCAGGTGGTACGCGTTTCTAAGATCCAATTTCGTAAAGATTTGGGCTCCATGCAGAGGCGTGAACACTGAATCCAACAGAGGTAACGGGTATCGGTTGCGAACCGTGATCTCGTTCAGCCCTCTGTAATCAATGCATGGACGGAGTCCGCCGTCTTTTTACCCACAAAAAAGAAACCAGCACCCATCGGGGAGGTGGAGTTCCGGATCAGCCCGGCAACTAAGGAGTCCCGGATGTAGGTCTCCATTGATTCGCGTTCCGGACGTGAGAGGTTGTACAACCTACTGGACGGGTACTCAGCGCCCGGGACCAAATCGATGGCGCAATCATACGGTCGGTGCGGGGGAAGAGTGAGCGCCAGATCTTTGCTGAAAACATCAGCAAGATCATGGTACTCCTTTGGCACCGCCGATAGATTGGGGGGAACTTTGACCTCCTCATTAGCCGTAGTGCCGGGAGGAACCGAGGATCCTAAACACTCCCGGTGGCAAGTTTCGCCCCACTGCGTGACAACCCCGGACGGCCAATCTATCCGGGGATTGTGCTTCACCATCCATGGAAAGCCCAAAATCACTCGGGAGGTAGATGGTGTTACATGGAACACTATCTCCTCCCTGTGATTCCCAGACACAACCAAAGTCACTGGTTGTGTCTGATGTGTGATTAATGGAAGCAGGGTGCCATCTAGTGCTCGCACCTGCAATGGTGCCGGCAGAGCCACCAGGGGGAGCCCTACTTCCTTTGCCCATCTGCTGTCCAGCAAATTCCCTTCCGACCCCGTGTCTACCAGTGCTGGGGCGTGAAGGGTTAAATCCCCACAAAGGATTGTTACTGGGATTCGTGCAGATTTGCGGGGTTTTCCCGTGTGTGTGTTATGGCCCACCCTTAGCCCAGTTTCTAAGGACAGGCGTTGTAGTTTGACCGTTTAGGGCAGTCCTTCTGCATGTGCTCACAAGAGCCGCAGACAAAACACTCCCCGCGGGCCAGCCTCCTTTGTCTGACATTTGTTTTCACTTTGGCCCTGCTCGTGTCCATAGCCTCCTCAGCAGGGGGAGCTGTAGCCACACCGGGCTCTCTGGCAGTGAAGTGTGGGGACAACGTCACCTTGTCGGAACTGGAAGGGGGAGGGACGGCTCGTGCCCGGTCACGCCCCCCGGCCTGCTCCCGATGATGCTCGTTTAAACGGTTGTCTAAGCGTATAACTAAATCGACAAGCCCGTCAAAATCCCGCGGTTCCTCTTAGCCAGTAGGTGCTCCTTAAGGACCGGGGACAGTCCATTTACAAAGGCGGCGCGGAGCGCAACGTTATTCCAGCCGGACCTCGCTGCCGCGATGCGGAAGTCGACTGCATACTCGGCTGCGCTACGGCGCCCCTGTCTCATAGACAGCAGCACGTTCGAAGCGGTCTCGCCTCTGTTGGGATGATCAAACACTTGTTTGAACTCCCGTACAAACCCAGTATAAGACGTTAGGAGCCGTGAATTCTGCTCCCAAAGCGCCGTAGCCCAGGTGCGTGCCTCTCCTCGAAGCAGATTAATAACATAAGCTACCCGGCTAGCGTCTGATGCGTACATGACAGGGCGCTGTGAAAAGACGAGCGAACACTGCATGAGGAAGTCTGCGCACGTCTCAACACAACCCCTGTACGGTTCCGGAGGGCTTATGTATGCTTCAGGGGACGGTGGGGGGGTTCGTTGAACGACCAGTGGAACGTCTGATACAGGCCCAGGACCAGCCAGAGGAGTGGCTGCAGCAGCGCCCTGATCGCGCGCTTCCACCCTGGCGGTGAGAGCCTCCACCCTCCGATTAAGGAGGACATTCTGCTCGGTCACTAAATCTAACCGAGCCGTGAAGGCGGTTAAGATCTGCTGCAGCTCACTCAACACGCCTCCCGCTGACGCCTGCGCTCCTGGCTCTTCCATTGGCCGTTCAAGCTCGGGTTGACGCCCCTCGGGATCCATGACGATGGCCGAGAAATCCTGTTGGGAAGGTGTCGTAGCACGGACCCACAACAGGGGGCGCAAATGAGCGGACAATGAGTAAGCCAAAAGGTAACAATTTAATGTTGTGATAATACACAACGAAACGTGCAGTAATCTTCACAGTCAATAAACACCAGGTGACGTGTGGGCAGGCTCGAAGATAGAAGACCCCTGACGAGAGAGAAGCCGTGTCCCACACGGCTTCCACCACCAACGGTCTGAAGAACACCGGAGCCGCCAAGTCCCGAGTCCCCAGGTGGCCTCTGTCTTCGGCTGTCGACCCTGGTACTGCTGGCAGAAAGCAGAGATATGATGTGTGAGTGTGAGTCCGCACACTCAGTAATTCACAGTCCAAACACAGTTAGGAGGGAGCACCTCCACCTCCAAATCACACACACTCGTGCAGCTCCTGGTCAACCACTTATCTGAGATGGGGTGTGAGGCGAAGCCGTCGCTGTCACACCAAACGCCAATCCTCCAGATAAGGCAACACTCCAGGAAAACGGCTGCAATAGAAGTTCAAGTTATTACACACACAGTGTTAGTCAGCAGAGTAATTACCTTGGTACTGGTAGTCGATTTCTCGGCGAGGAGGTGGAGTTGCAGTCCGGCTTTTATGGTGGTGATGATGATGAACGAGTGACAGCTGGTGCAGGGGATGAATGACAGCTGTCACTTCTTCTAGGTCTGGCGCCCTCTCGTGCTTGGAGCCCGCACTCCAAGCAGGGCGCCCTCTGTTGGTGGTGGGCCAGCAGTACCTCCTCTTCAGCGGCCCACACAACAAGTTCAGTCAAACCTGTCCATTAGTCCTCATTCTTCATGTGAATTTTCCTTCTGTAAAACACTGCGTTTGCAATTTTAAATAAAGCTTAAATCTCACTGATGTTATGGTTTGCCAATTGCTGCATGAGGCACCTGAAATGCGTGAGGGCCCTTTTATCTGTCAGTAAATCAGCAAATACTTATAAATTGGATTTCATTGGCCAAGGTCAAAACGCCCCGTTTGTTTTCCTCCACAAGAATTACTACAGCCTTGGTGAACCATTCGGCTCCCCCTTGTTGTGGAAGTGTAGTGACACGGACCCACAACAGGGGGCGTAAATGAACGGACAATGAAAGAGTCAAATATGAACACTTTACTGTTGTGAATGAGCACAACACAGAGGAATGTGAAATTTACAGACAGTCAATCACAAGGGTGACGTGTGGGCAGGCTCGAGGATAGAAGACGTCCGTCCTGAGATGAGCCGGAACCACACGATTTCCTCCGCCACCAAACCCGGAGAATACTGGAGCCGCCAAGTCCCGAGTCCCCAGGTGGCCACCGTCTTCGAAGGTCGGATCTGGTACTGCTGGCAGGGAGCAGAGACAATAAGATATGGGTGTGTGCACACCCAGTAGCAACAACGGTGGGAATTCCACCTCCACCTCTAACACACACTCGTGCAGCTCCTGTCTACCCACTTATCTGGTAGAGGTGTGAAGCGACTCCGTCGCTGGTCACACCAAACGCCGGTCTCACAGACAAGGAACACCACAGGAAAACAGCTGCAAAAAAGAGTTCAGACTGACACACAGTTTACTTTTAAGGCTGAGAATACTACCTGAATGGTTCGACGATATCTCGGCAATGAGGTGGAGATGACGTCCGGGTTTTATGGAGTGAGGTGATGAAGCATGAATGAGTGACAGCTGTCAGGAGATAATGAGTGACAGCTGTCACCCCCGGCTGTGTCCGTGGCGGCAGCGCCCTCTCGTGCCTGAAGCCCGCACTTCAGGCAGGGCGCCCTCTGGTGGTGGGCCAGCAGTACCTCCTCTTCTGGCGGCCCACACAACACCCCTCTTATCTTTCTGCCTCCCCTACAGATGCTGTCAAGGCAACTCCAGACATTATGCACACATGGACAGTAACTGATATAAATTCATCTCTACACTCATGACAGACGCCTCCCCTACCAAGATTTCTACCAACCCCCCCCCCCCCCCCCCCCCCCCCCCATGTCTCTGTCTCTGAAGATATTTTAAGTTCATTTTGGGGAAAAAAAGCATCAGTGCTTGTTGGTAAAACAGCTGTGTTTTTAGTTTAATCACAGCAAAGACACTCACAAAGACAGAGCAGACTTTGAAAGAAAAGTTAAAAATGTTATGTGCACTCTGCTCTGCTCACTTGTTACAGCGCTGTGACACAAACACAGAGCAGACTGATTGCAGCCCAACTGACAGAAATCCGTTGTAGCAATGGAAAAATTTAAGTTTCATAAAAACATGCAAGTTTCATGAAAATCTATTGAGCCATTTTTAAGATATGTTGTTCACTCACACACACATGACCAGTTACAATACCCTGTTTCACCAGCATGCAGTGTAAAAATTGTATATACAGCAGGTAAAATAAGAACTGAACACATTACCATTTTTCTCAGTAAACATACGAGGTCTGTCCATAAAGTATAGTTCCTTTTTATTTTTTTCAAAAACTATATGGATTTCATTCATATGTTTTTACGTCAGACATGCTTGAACCCTCGTGCACATGCGTGAGTTTTTCCACACCTGTCGGTGACGTCATTCGCCTGTGAGCACTCCTTGTGGGAGGAGTCGTCCAGCCCCTCGTCGGAATTCCTTTGTCTGAGAAGTTGCTGAGAGACTGGCGCTTTGTTTGATCAAAATTTTTTCTAAACCTGTGAGACACATCGAAGTGGACACGGTTCGAAAAATTAAGCTGGTTTTCCGTGAAAATTTTAACGGCTGATGAGAGATTTTGAGGTGATACTGTCGCTTTAAGGACTTCCCACGGTGCGAGACGTCGCGCAACGCTCTCAGGCGCCGTCGTCAGCCTGTTTCAAGCTGAAAACCTCCACATTTCAGGCTCTATAGATCCAGGACGTCGTGAGAGAACAGAGAAGTTTCAGAAGAAGTTGGTTTCAGCATTTTATCCGGATATTCCACTGTTAAAGGAGATTTTTTTTAATGCAAGACATGCGGGCGGATTGCAGCGTCGGCTCGCAGCCGCTGCGACGCTCCGCCACAGGAAAAACACCTCCGTTGGAAGCCTTAAGGACAAGTTGGAACATGTCCAGCTGTTAAACAATTTCTCATATACTCACTCCACTGAAAGCCATCAAAAGCCGCCTGGATTTTACAAATGGTTATCAACACGGAGGTGTTTTTCCTGTGCCGCCGCACCGTGTCGGCTGCGTCCCGACGCGCGGACCCGTCCGCACGTCTTTCATTAAAAAAATCTCCTTTAACAGTGGAATATCCAGATAAAATGCTGAAACCAACTTCTACTGAAACTTCTCTGTTCTCTCACGACGTCCTGGATCTATAGTTTTTGAAAAAAATAAAAAGGACCTATACTTTATGGACAGCCCTCGTATTTCTAAAGGTACTATTGACATGAAATTACCAGATGTTCGTAACAACTCAAGTCATCCACACATGCAAAGAAAACAAAATAAGCACAGAAATTACATGTAGCAATGTGAACTGGCACAGGGAAAATTAATTTAATACTTCGTACAACAGCCTTTGTTGGTGATGACAGCTTCAAGATGCCTCCTGTATGGAGGAACTAGTCACCTGAATTGCTCAGTTGTGATTTTGTCCTTTCTTCCACACAAGTCTTCAAATCTTGAAGGTTCCGCAGACCTCTTCTCTGATCTTTAGTTCTTTCTATAGAGTTTTTATTGGATTCAAGTCAGCTGATTGGCAGACCATTCTAACAGCTTTATTTTCATTCTCAAACCATTAGAGGTGAATGTGTGTCTATTTGTGGTCCTGCAATAGACTGGCATCCTGTCCAAGGTGCACTCTGCCTCACGCTCTATGACTGCTGGCTCCAGCTCCTCATGACCCTTAAATGTGTCCATTTTGAGTTTACCGCATGTTTGTCTCTAAAGGTTTTACATTCCTTAATAATTTTGTTAAATTATGAATTATGACTTACTTCTCCAGTTTTCATGAGAATTACTGAGCAACCTTTGTCCCCCGAATAGCTACAAGCACACTGTTCCTCAGCCATCAGTCTATCCAGAACAAATCTGTTTTGCAAAGCCATTTGGTTCGTGGGATACAGCTGTAAAATGATCCCTTCCCTTGAAATTGTCCAATTAATAAATTGTTGTTGGTTATACCTCAGATAATTTACCCATCTGCTGTTCCACACTATGTATTGTGCATTTATCATTGTCCTGATTTTATCCAATCTTCCCCTATGGCTCAATGCTCATCTGGCCCTCCAATGGGCTCTTGGATCTATACTACGTATATATTTTATCATCTTTCTTCCATGGTTGTGATAGGCTTTGTCTAGTCCAGGTCTTATTGTATTTTTGTACATTAATCACAACAAGCTGTCCTGTTAGCATAATGGGCTCACATAACCCAGTGAACACAAGATGTAATTTCAACATTGATTTTTGGATGAAAAACTAGGTGGTATCCATCTGAATATCTTTTCACCCACTTTTAAACCACGAAAATGTGGCTACATAATCAACATCTCATAAAACACAAATGTCTTTCATCAAATGGGTGATTCATTTAGTTGAAGTTTTAAACGGGTGATACGGATTATTGTGGTGAATTTTTTGTAAATTCATTTTTCACTGGTTGGTCAAATCTGGTTTACAACAATACCTCTTTTCAATGCATGTAATGTTTGACCTAAAGTGCCATAAACACAGAGTGGTGTCAACTGCACTCTGTCAAAAAGACACCTTCAATCAATCAATCAATTTTATTTATATAGCGCCAAATCACAACAGTTGCCTCAAGGCGCTTTATATTGTAAGGCAAGGCCATACAATAATTACGTAAAAACCCCAACGGTCAAAACGACCCCCTGTGAGCAAGCACTTGGCGACAGTGGGAAGGAAAAACTCCCTTTTAACAGGAAAAAACCTCCAGCAGAACCAGGCTCAGGGAGGGGCGGTCTTCTGCTGGGACTGGTTGGGGCTGAGGGAGAGAACCAGGAAAAAGACATGCTGTGGAGGGGAGCAGAGATCAATCACTAATGATTAAATGCAGAGTGGTGCATACAGAGCAAAAAGAGAAAGAAACACTCAGTGCATCATGGGAACCCCCCAGCAGTCTAAGTCTATAGCAGCATAACTAAGGGATGGTTCAGGGTCACCTGATCCAACCCTAACTATAAGCTTTAGCAAAAAGGAAAGTTTTAAGCCTAATCTTAAAAGTAGAGAGGGTGTCTGTCTCCCTGATCTGAATTGGGAGCTGGTTCCACAGGAGAAGAGCCTGAAAGCTGAAGGCTCTGCCTCCCATTCTACTCTTACAAACCCTAGGAACTACAAGTAAGCCTGCAGTCTGAGAGCGAAGCGCTCTATTGGGGTGATATGGTACTATGAGGTCCCTAAGATAAGATGGGACCTGATTATTCAAAACCTTATAAGTAAGAAGAAGAATTTTAAATTCTATTCTAGAATTAACAGGAAGCCAATGAAGAGAGGCCAATATGGGTGAGATATGCTCTCTCCTTCTAGTCCCCGTTAGTACTCTAGCTGCAGCATTTTGAATTAACTGAAGGCTTTTCAGGGAACTTTTAGGACAACCTGATAATAATGAATTACAATAGTCCAGCCTAGAGGAAATAAATGCATGAATTAGTTTTTCAGCATCACTCTGACACAAGACCTTTCTAATTTTAGAGATATTGCGTAAATGCAAAAAAAAGCAGTCCTACATATTTGTTTAATATGCGCATTGAATGACATATCCTGACCAAAAATGACTCCAAGATTTCTCACAGTATTACTAGAGGTCAGGGTAATGCCATCCAGAGTAAGGATCTGGTTAGACACCATGTTTCTAAGATTTGTGGGGCCAAGTACAATAACTTCAGTTTTATCTGAGTTTAAAAGCAGGAAATTAGAGGTCATCCATGTCTTTATGTCTGTAAGACAATCCTGCAGTTTAGCTAATTGATGTGTGTCCTCTGGCTTCATGGATAGATAAAGCTGGGTATCATCTGCGTAACAATGAAAATTTAAGCAATGCCGTCTAATAATACTGCCTAAGGGAAGCATGTATAAAGTGAATAAAATTGATCCTAGCACAGAACCTTGTGGAACTCCATAATTAACCTTAGTCTGTGAAGAAGATTCCCCATTTACAAATTGTAATCTATTAGATAAATATGATTCAAACCACCGCAGCACAGTGCCTTTAATACCTATGGCATGCTCTAATCTCTGTAATAAAATTTTATGGTCAACAGTATCAAAAGCAGCACTGAGGTCTAACAGAACAAGCACAGAGATGAGTCCACCTTCAGAACTCTGTAATGTGAAAAGTTTTAGGGATTATTTTCAAATACGAATTTCCATTTATCGTTATAATGTCCATGCGCGTACACAAAGTTTTCTGGAGTTCAGGTGTTTGCTTGGTGCTCAGTGGCTGTAGGATCATAGTTCAAACACCGTAACAGAGACTTCATTTGTAATGTGAAAGAGCCCAAGAAATGTGATTTTATGATAATGACACACTCTGTAACCATGGTCTATCAACAAAACAAGTGATGCAATGAAGACACGCACATCCAAAACACATAAAAGGCATGCTGGATGAAGAAATATTGTACCAAAAAGAGAAACCAAATGATCCGCATAACTACAGCGCTCTGATACAAAAAAGCTTTATTTTACAAAACGTAACATTTCATGCAAACTGCCCTTCATCTGACAAAGGGCAGTTTGCCCGAAGCGCTGTGGTTGTGCAGATCATTCGGTTTCCCCTCCATCCCTATTACCCCCCCCCCAATGTCTCTCCACTCCCCCTCACCATGTCTTCCTCCCTGCCACCTTGTTGCCAGCACGGTTTTTACTGCTGTAGCCTTCAACTCCCCAAGATGGCCGGCGCGGGCCCCTCCTGCTGCAGCCTTCACCCACTTTGCCTCAATTCGGATGACAGACTGCTTCAAGTTTAGTGCACATAAACAATGTCAAATGTATATGTGTTGTCTTTAATTCTGATGTGTGCCATTACTACAGTAAACTAGTAATAATTGTGGATTAATTGCTGTATTTTGGCTGAGGTAACTGGCGTGTAAACATTATTTCGTTGTTGTTGCACTCGTGTAATGACAATGACAATAAACCTCATCTCATCAGGTCAGCGAAAGGGGAATTCCCCATTAGCCAAGCTAGCAGAAACATCTTTTCAATCCAGCCTTCACCTTGCTACAGTTGGAAGAATCCTCTGTCCTGCAACCTTCAGTTCATTGAGGATTTTTAACTTCAGCCCAGGCAAAATTATAATCTTTTTTTTTTTTTTTTTTTTTTATACACATTTTACAAACTTCATGTTTTGATGGTAGCAAAGCTCCCATTTTGACTTAAATGGGAATTGGTCGGTAATTCATGCAGATACAGTTTGTCCACAGTAGGTTCTGTGATGAATGATATGTGCACAACTTAATCATCGGTCTTATCAGACAGTTTCACCATGCAGCAAAGTACAGAAGAGTTGGGAGGGAGAGGATTCATTTTCTCATTGGAACAACCTCGGGTTCCATACTTTTGAAGTCCAGCAATTTTCAGACAATCACCTCCTGGGGAAATAAAGAAACATAAATAACACATTTCGCCAGCTTCTGCACAAACTGCAGATAAATCACAACATCTAAAAGCCAGAGTTTACTTGGTGTGGATCAGACAAACACACATGCAATCAGACTTCACGCTGTGCTCCAGACAATCCATGAAGTTGCACATCTGGGACATTGGTCATCTGACCTGAATAGCAATGCAGTGAATGTAAACACAGTGAACGTCTCTGTGTGCTTTGTAGCCGTTTGAGTGATATCAGAGGTGTGTCACTGGCAGCACTAACTCCATTTCTTTTCCTATTGTCACCATGATACAGCTACTTTAACTTGCCGCCTATGTTCTTCCTTTTCACTTGGTCGCTTGCACACACAATATGTCTGCCTTTCTCCTTTCCATCATGTCAGCCAACTCTCTCCCTTTACCACTCATACTACCAACATTCAAAGTCACTTCCATCCTTCTAGTTTTCCTCTTCTTCGACTGTCTGTGGACAGATTTTCTTCCTCTTCTTCTTCGCCCAACAGTAGCTCAATTTTCACCGGCACCCTGTTGGCCAACGGCACCGGTATGGTCATTGTTAACTCGATCGATCCACATGGAAACCTGATCCGTACGCTGCATCTTTAATTTTTGGCTCATTTTACAATGGATGCCCTTCCTGACCCAACCCTCCTCATTTATCCGGGCTTGGGACAGGCACTCAAAATGTACTGGCTGCACACCCCATGTGGCTGAGTTTGCTGTCCAACCAATTTAATAAAAAAAATTACTGCCTAAAGCATTTGACACTATTTTTTTTTTTTGCTGAACAGAAAGCAACACTGTCGCCTGATTTTAATAACTTCACTTCATGGGTGACACTCCCACTCATAAAACAAACATAGCATAGCAAGCCTGACCAGTACAACTCAGATTTCAAGCTTTCATTGAGATTTGCTGAATCAGTAATAGCCATAGATATCAGAAGCAGCAGGTCCATAATTCATCAACCTCTATCAAAGCCATTTAAAGATGTCAATTGTGACTCAACTTTCTGCTGATTAAAGTCCCGAACCGAGACTCTGCTGTTGTGGGCAAGAAATGAGAATCGTCCACCATTTCACACCATACAGTTTTTATTAATTCATCGTTAAGGTGCTTTTTTCCACTGGGGTGGTCCACGATGGTTCTCTAAAGTGTACTGGACCATTATTATGTCCCGCTTTGCCAGTTCGTAAACTGAAGTTATGTTCCCTTGTATAGAGGAAAAATAATAATATCCTTCCTGTGTTGTTGTGGGACTTGACTGATTAAACACTGTTCCTCCAAATGCTGTTGCTCTCTGCCACTGTTACCAGTTTGCTGGCTGGTAAGCTGAAGTTATGATCCCTCGTGTAAAGGAAAAACAATAATAATGATAATATCCTTCGTGCAGTTTTTGTGAGACATCTATATATTAAAAGTGAAGTGGCCTCTGTGTACGTGTGGGCATGTGTATAACTTCGAGCATGGAGAAACTGGGGAGAGCTGGCATTTGCTGTTTGGTATACTTATGTATTTTGGGTCAAGGATGAACGTCGCGAAGACTGAAAGTTGATAGGACTAATATCTTTGCAGAAACTGGAGATATTAGGTAATGACAGTGAACAATGGATGTTGATATCACCATTCATCAGTCCTTGGTAATCAGACAGGCTGTGAACAAAGGAAATATCTTAACTTTGCCAGTTGTAAAACATGACATCAACTGTGACCGTAGGACCTTTGTTTCCGGGACGGCGGTAGGATCGAACCCTGGACGGCTCGCACTAAAGACCATTCCTCTACCAGGTCAGCCAAAGGGGAATTCCCCGTTAGCCAAGCTAGCGGGAACATCTTTTCAATCAGGACCCAGGACCTTCATCCTGCTACACAACTACATGTACCAAATAATAAATAATTATTCACAAACTTTTTCATTTTAATTTCCTGCACTTTCACCTAAAATCATTATAGAGACTTTGCATAATTCATTACCACTCTTGAAAAATTTATAAACACTACCCAATCTAGAACCCATGGATCCCCATGGGTAATGCGCAAGTGGCTAATTAAGCACCATTTGTCTAAATGCTGTTGCTCTCTGCCACTGTTACCATCTGCGCATCGCCGCTCATGCCAGCGCCACGTATCCAGATTCTTCTCCGCTTGACTTGCTCCTGCTGCTCTTCCAGCCCAGTTCTGGTGTCGCAGACAGACCGGTCTGCCCCTAAAAATTGGTGTGCCCTGCCTCCACTGTGCATTTGTCATTTCAGACCTCAACAGCTTGTCTCAGACAGAGACTCTTCACCCAAAGTGATCAAATAGATTAATGGGATTACTAACCATCAGATGATAAAGGTAAAACCTCTTAAATCATTCTAAAGTCAGTTTTAAGCAGAAACGAGGCCATTTTAAGTAGAAATGAGGACGATACTCTGTGACGTTTTGAAATGACAGACACACAGTGAATGCATCAGCTAGCAGCTCGTGTAGCTGCGGCACTCTAATCATCTCCTTCATTTTTTATGATGAAATAATGCTGAATTTATGTGGAAATGATTGTTGTACAAAAGCTTCAGATATCTGTCGCTGAAACAGATAACTGGAGTGCAGTTTGAAGCAGAAATGAGGTGATAATTGGTGAACAGCGGCTAATGATGCATGCGCAGTGAAGGCAGGGCAGACCAATTTTAAGGGGGACCATTCGGTCAGCGACACCAGATGTCCAGGTGATGGCTTGCTTCAGGCTGTCCGCTGGGGCATGACTGAAGCCCAGTTACCTTAGAAGCTCACTAACAAATACAAACTTTCTTACTATGAGAAACAACAGCAATGTGATCGCGAGGGCACTCTGTTTAGCAACTCCTCACCACTGAAATTATCCTAGTACCTCATTTTACAAGTGAAAACTCTCCATTTCTGCTGAAATTTGCCAACTCCCTGACCGTGCGAAAGCATGTGAAAAGCAAACTTTCATCAACTGGGAAATGGCACCGCTTGTTGGGAAGGTGTCGTAGCACGGACCCACAACAGGGGGCGCAAATGAACGGACAATGAGTAAGCCAAAAGGTAACAATTTAATGTTGTGATATTACACAACGAAACGTGTCTTAACTTCACAGTCAATAAACACCAGGTGAAGTGTGGGCAGGCTCGAAGATAGAAGACGCCCGACGAGAGAGAAGCCGCGTCCCACACGGCTTCCACCACCAACGGCCTGAAGAACACCGGAGCCGCCAAGTCCCGAGTCCCCAGGTGGCCTCTGTCTTCGAATGTCGACCCTGGTACTGCTGGCAGAAAGCAGAAATATGATGTGTGAGTGTGAGTCCGCACACTCAGTAATCTATAGTCCAGATACCGTTAGGAGGGAGCACCTCCACCTCCAAATCACACACACTCGTGCAGCTCCTGTTTGTCCCTCTTCTGGGTCTTCACAGGAATGCGACTGCACACAGAACAAAGTTACACAGCGTATTAGTCAGCAGAGACATTACCTTGGTTCTGGTAGTCGATTTCTCGGCGGGGAGGTGGAGTTGCAGTCCGGCTTTTATGGTAGTGATGATAACGAGTGACAGCTGGTGCAGAGGATGAGTGACAGCTGTCACTTCTTCTGGGTCTGGCGCCCTCTCGTGCTTGGAACCCGCACTCCAAGCAGGGCGCCCTCTGGTGGTGGTGGGCCAGCAGTACCTCCTCTTCAGCGGCCCACACAACACCGCTGTTGCCAAGACAATCACGCAAATACTGACATCTCGAGGGACTGAATGCTGGACAGGAAACCTTTAATATGAACAAACCACACAAGTATCTTATATTATTTCACTTTGCCCTCTGGATGGAGGAATACGTTTGATTTGGTGGACACTGTAAATAAAAACATTAAAGGACACATCACTCCAAAATCATAACAATTTAGATTAAGGCTGTTTGTGGCCATCCAATGAGCCACCGGGATTACGTTCTGCACTTCCGTGAGCGGTTTCAAAGTATACGGCATTCGCAGCAAACAGCTATGGAGGGGCCTGAAAACAAAGTAATCGTGAGTACTCAGGTGTTTCCGACAATTGACATCGCAACTAGAAGCGTCCCAGCGTGCGCTTCAATGGAATGTAGCGGATAACGTTCATGCCGCGTTCACACCAGACGCCACGCAAAGCCACAAATTCGCATCCCTTGCCTGGCAATGGACACACCACCATCGCTGATGTGTCGCTCTGCTTGAGCCGCATTCACACCGGACGCCACGTGATGCCACAAATTCATCATTTGCTGCAGGAGCTGCGTCTGGATGACGGCTACTTTCAGTGGTACTTCCGCCTCTCCAGGACCCAGTTTGAGAACCTCCTGTCCCATTCACGGGCGCACATGTGAACAAAGAAAAAAAAAAAAAAAAAAAACTGGCTGCTGCTGCTGCAGTTCCTTGCTCTCCTCTCCA
Organism: Thalassophryne amazonica; assembly: GCF_902500255.1. Lineage (NCBI taxonomy): Eukaryota > Metazoa > Chordata > Actinopteri > Batrachoidiformes > Batrachoididae > Thalassophryne > Thalassophryne amazonica. The sequence goes on from NC_047122.1 coordinate 36,332,179, forward strand.
ACTCTGTCATAATTGTGTTATAAACCAGTCACCATTTGTTTCATTATACATCTGTGTAGTTAATAAAATTATCTTCACAGATGATTCGTTCGCACGCGCACATGTGAAAAAAAAAAACTGGCTGCTGCAGTTCATCGCTCTCCTCTCCAACTCTGTCATAACTGTGTTAAATAAATAAAGGACGAAAGGGACATAAGTCCTGCTTCCAGGCTGATTGCCAGAGACAGGACATGTCCACATCAAGTCTAAACTCCAGACATTTCCACGTTGCTAAATATCCAGTCCCTGATTGGTCATTGCGGCGCAACAAGGTGAAAAAGCTCAGATTTTTCAACTTGGGGAAGAGGGCGACGTGATGCGATGCCATGCGATATCGCGCCACAAACACACCAATCGCTCAAAATTGCTTTATTCGCGTTGCTCGATTCGCGTCCATCGCATCACAGTGCCTGGCTTGCACTTTTGTGGTGCCACAACGCATCCTTCCATAGGGATTACATGGCAACCTGTTGCCGCCGCCATCGCTCGCGTGGCATCCGATGTGAACGCGGCATAATAACGGAGGAACATATTAATTCCAAAGTTTACATAAGTGTGATGTTGTGTTATGATGACTCATTTTTAAGTGAAAACTGTTCATTTTGATACAGTCACGGTAAAAGATGCAGCTCTGTTAAGGTTTCTGTGCACCTGCATGGCCATAAGTCAGAAACGCAACCTGTCAATAACCATCTTCGCTCCAGGTTCAGCTTTGTGCATGATTAATTATGAGTGTTGTTATCAATAAAATCTAAAAAAAAATACATCTGTTGCTGGGGTAAAAACTGTCTTTGAGACATTCCTTTTTGCAGCAAGATGAGAGGGGCAACGAGCAGCAGCAACACACAATTCAGCTCCTCAGAGCCAAAAAAAAACAACAACAAAAAAAACACAAGGGGTAAAATGCTGAACATGCCAGACTCACCGTGTTAATATTGTTTTCTAAATGTACAGTGGGGGAAAATAAGTATTTGATCCCCTATCAGTTTTGCAGGTTTTCCCACCTACAAAGAATGGAGAGGTCTGTAATTTTCATTGTAGGTACACATTGTATGATTTTTAAATAATTAATTTGCATTTTATTGCATGAAATAAGTATTTGATCACCTAGAAAAACAGAGCTTAACAATTGGTACAGAAACATTTGTCTGCCATTACAGAGGTCAGACGTTTCCTGTAGTTCTTGACCAAGTTTTCACAGACTGCAGCAGGGATTTTGGTCCACTCCTCCATACAGATCTTCTCCAAATCTTTCAGGTTTGGAGTTTCAGCTCCCTCCAAAGATTTTCTATTGAGTTCAGGTCTATTTTGGTCTCATCTGACCACATGACCTTCTCCCATGCCTCCTCTGGATCATCCAGATGGTCATTGGTGAACTTCAAACAGGCCTGGACATGTGCTGGCTTGAGCAGGGGGACCTTGCTGCCCTGCAGGATTTTAAACCATGACAGCATCATGTGTTACTAATGTAATCTTTTTGACTGTGGTCCCAGCTCTCTTCAGGTCATTGACCAGGTCCTCCTGTGTAGTTATGAGCTTTCTCAGAATCATCCTTACCCCACAAAGTAAGATCTTGCATGGAATCCCAGAACGAGGGAGATTGACAGTCATCTTGTGTTTCTTCCACTTTCTAATAAATAATCATAACAGTTGTCTTCTACCAAGCTGCTTGCCTGTTGTCCTGTAGTCCATCCCAGCCTTGTGCAGGTCTACAGTTTTGTTCCTGCTGTCCTTATGCAGCTCTTTGGTCTTGGCTATGGTGGACAGGTTGGAGTGTGATTGATTGTGTGAACAGGTGTTTTTTATACAGGTAACAAGTTCAAACAGGTGCAATTAATACAGGTAAAGAGTGCAGAATAAGAGGGCTTCTTAAAGAAAAATTCTTAAAGAATAACATGTCTGTAGGTTCCTTTCCCTCTGTCTGTCAGTCATTGAGAGGTTTCTGTTTTGCTAATTAGGACGTCACACACTAAAAAACGCAGAGGATCGCCGAGTGAAACGTTTTCCGGAAATGTACTTGCTAACGATCAGAAAGAAAGGAATAAAATACAGCAGAGATCACTAATTATTAGCACATATGTGCAGAGACACTTACAATCATAAGTACTTTGATGTTGTCTTATTAACTGGGACATTAAAAACTGTAAGATGTCCTTTATACAAATTATACTAACATAAATTGAGAAGTTCTTTTCACCATAACTGCAGTTTCTGTAATTACAGTTAAACATACAGATTAAGTACAAAAATTTGTAAAGTAAATATATTTGCATGTATCTGTTTGGCAATACATGTCCATATTTTGACAAAGGATAACACAAAAACAAATTACTTTTTTCCAACTGTGGTTCTCAGAAACAGAAGAAAATACAACAGGTAAAAAGCACAATACAAAAATACAATACATTTAATGTTTTCTGCACTGTGATGTTAGCACATCAGTTAGCTTCCAGTACTGTATTTGTGCTGTGAAATGGCCTAAAAATTAAATATTACAGGCTGCACAAACAGCCAGTTCTGAAGCCATTTCAGTAACAACCAAACATCACACACGAAAGTGTGGTGAAAATAGTTTGACGGGGTACTTCTGATTAATAATTTACACTCAATCAGCATTAGCATGCTAACTTTAGCTTCGCAGGCCTAAAGCCTCGCTCACAGTTAGCATAAATAAAAGCAACAGCGCTCATTTCTGCTTTGTTTAGTTGAGAGACAGTAGTAAAAGTACGTCCTGAGTGTGTTGTTATATCATAAATGATCACATTTCATTGGCTCGTTCACCTTACAGGTATCTTTTTGTTAGGTGTTCCAAACTACAACCACTGAGCACATAATAAAAAAATAAAATTATTTGAAAAGAATCCTAAATGTTTTGGGGTTTTTTTTTTTCTTTGATTTTCTGTGTTGTCATGGGGACCACGATGGAAATAAGTCTGTGTTTTTCATTGCTATGTATGTCATTGTTATATCATGTATTTTGCCAAATCAATGAGCGCACAGCCGACACAGCTCTGTATTTATTCCACTTTATGTCAAACATTAAATGCGTTGAAAAGACGCATTTTTGTAAACCGGATTTGATCAACTAGTGAAAAACGAATATGGAGAAATTTCACACTAATCCGTATAACGAGTTTAAAGCTTCATCTGAATGAACCACGCACTTGGTTAAACAAATTAGCATTTTGTGATACGTTGATAATGTAGCCGCATTTTCGCTGGTTTAAAAGTGGATGAAAATACGTTCAAACCACCGTTTAAAACCAAAAATCAACTTTGAAATTACGTCTTACCTGTTACTGTGCCCGTCTGCTTCTCACCCTCCTGCTGTGTTCGTGTGTTTCAAGCTCCGTGTTTATTTTGCTTCTCACCTCCCTCTGGTGTCTTTTCTGCCAGTTTGTTTGTACAACTCTCTCCTTACTGCTTCTAATCCCTTATGTTCGGATTCTCTTTATTTCTATTTTCTTAAAGATACCTTCTCGTTTTTACCCATATTTCTTAACTTTCTTGTGATATGCGTTTAAAAAAACAATGTATTTCTTCACAGAACCATAGTGCATAGGAAATACATTAGGCACACATTGATGTTTAACACATGACTATTTTATGCACTGAGATTTATACATTCTTATCTCGTCATGTGCCAACAATAGTACTTCACACATGATCATCATTGCCATTTGCATTTCTTACTTAATATGTTTTTAGCACATTGCCTGTCTTATTGAGAAATTATACTTCAGAGATCAGGAAAAGTTTTTTTTTAATACATATCTTACACAAGAGTCATTGCATTTACAACAGGCTAATTCTTAACATGAAGCATACGGTCTCGTGTTAAAATAACCCTTTAATCGGCAGAGTTAAACAAGAAATGGTAGAGACGTAAGAGGTGACACAGAAATCAAAACAAATGCATATTTAAACTAGAACCCAAACCATCCTAAACACTGAAGAATCCAAGTTTGGATCAAACACACAACTGCAGCTTTGGTGAATAGTAAATTCAGATCCAAAGAAAAATAGTGTCTGTATGAACATATTAGCAAAATAGTAATGTCAATGTTTACCAATTAAACAACAAACAAAATAAAAGATAATGCAAAGCATTTACAGGGTACAGAGGTCAGGTGTGGGAGCATGCACTGGTGCAGGGCGATGCTGCATCAACCACACTAAGTAATCAATGTGGGTCTTCTTGGGTGGTAACAATCCATGTTGATCATTAGTCCATTCATAGTTCCCAAAAGTAGCCACCCATCTGCAGCAGTCAGCTGGTATGTGGGCACCACTTTGGTGTTTTCCAGTTGCTGGGTTTCCTCAGCACTGAGGCACCCAATGAGCTGGATCATGCTGAGGAAAGTGCGCCACATGGCCATAGCAGCATGTAGGCAGCACACAAAGTGTTAACCAAACAATTTTGAACATTACACTCTACGCTCCTGGGTTTCTAAACAATATGAAAGAAAATTTCAAGACATGGCGCAGATGTGGCACTTTTATTTCTTCAAGCTTGTCCAATAATATTACACCAGCTTGTGAAGTACATATTTTGACAACATTATCCAGGGTATTTCGCACAATCAGTTTTTGTATCAATGTTGAGAAATCCCTGTCACAGCAATTTAAAAAAAAAAATGTATTTGGATCAAAAAAAAAATTCTCTTGTTTTTTTAACCCACAGTCAGCTCACTTGAACTCAACAGAAGAGTTGAAACCGTACATCTCTGCAGTGATTGTTGTGATGGTGGATTACAATTCCGTAAAAGTCTGTAAAATTCATAATTTCAACCCTCAATGGGAGCTTGGTCAGCCTCACTGCAAAGAAAGAAAAGATAAAGCTAATGAGCTGCAGCATTACCAACCTTTTGTTTTATTTACAACATGAACATTTTTAGAAATCTGTCCATTTTTGAAAATGTAACACAAATGTAACATAAAATACTGTTTGCTTGAGGATTTTTTTTTTTTCATCTTGGGACTTAGGCAAGGACAGTCGCATTCCTCCCCTCTCCTCCTTTATGTTCTCTATCTCTGCTCCGACCTTCAAAGTCCCAGCTTCACCAAACTGTGAATTCTTCAAATTAAGATTTGGATCAACCATGGAATTGATCAGCTGGTCTCAACGCTATTGACACCATTTTTTTTTCGACAAGGAAATCACGGGTGGGGGACCCTGCATGCCCTGATGGAACCTACCCAGCGGGCTATGCTCTCGACGCCTGAGAGAAATGAAGCGTGGCTTCGTTCTCTTGGAAGACGTTGAGGATTCATTTCTATTCACTTTTATGGTGGGAGGTTTGGCGCCTATTGGTTTGTGCACTGCCCTGACCCACAGGAGTATTAGCAAGACTGCTGCTACCAGAATCTCATCCCCTCATCTGTCCGTCATGATTAATGAGTTGGACAACGCTGTATAATCTCAGACTGCATGAACTCTTGAACTCAAATGCAAAATGGATACCGTCTTAGAGCATATCGCTGCATTACAAAGGAATGTGCTGCTGAGGACCAGAGAATATTCTTCAGAAATTTGGACTCTAGATGGTCAGAGGTGCAATAAATGGAAATCTGTATCTCTCCGCCTAACATCAACATGGCAGCCTTATCGGCTCCTGAAGACCAAATACCCTACTCTTCCCCCAGAAGGATCTACGTCCTTGGTGAAGGAATTTGGCTCCCCCCTTTTCATCTATCTAAAAAACCCACCCCCCAGCCTGCTGTTGCCTAGCAACATCAGACTTTACACACACACGGACAGAAACTGACAGAAACTTAATTCATCTGCACAGGACACATCTCCCTCCCTCCATCCCTATTACCCCCCCCCTGTGTCTCTCCACTCCCCTCACTCTGGCTTCCTCCCTGCCACCTTGAAAGCAGTGCGGTTTTTACTGCTGCAGCCTTCAACTTTCCAAGCTGGGCAGCGCGGGCCCCTCCTGCTGCAGCCTTCACCCACTTTGCCTCAATTCAGATGACAGACTGCTTCAAGTTTAGTGCATATAAACAATGTCAAATGCATATGTGTTGTCTTTAATTCTGATGTGTACCATTATTACGGTAAACTAGTAATAACTGTGGATTAATTGCTGTATCTTGTCTGAGGCGATTGGAGTGTAAACGTAATTTTGTTGTTGCACTCGTGTAATGACAATAACAATAAATCTCATCTCATGTACCCTCATAGTTTGTACTCACAGGCTTGTATTTTCTAAGAATGTGGGTAGGAACAAATCACAAAACATATTGCACACACTGTGTGTACAAATAAAATGAGAGCAATGAAATAATGTCCTTGGTTAATAGGGAAAATGTGTAAAGAAGCATATCAAATATTCTGCATTATGTTCTGGATGCAGTACCTTATTTATAAGTGTTCAGCAAGCACAAAAACAGAGCTTGAGGAAATATCTCATTACATCTGAGTCCAATTCAATGACGATATATGAAAAGCGTGCACATTCAATGAAAAAACTGAAGCGATTAGTGCAAACATTTTGAAGGTGAAGTGTAATACCATTTTAAAAAATAGATTGCTCCAAAGAATGTGCCAGTGACCTTGGCCTGTGACCACAAAGTCAACAGGTGTCTTGCGGACAGTATAGCTAACATGCATACCAAGTTTGGTGATAACTGAGAAGTTAGAGAAGTTACTCACAAAAGTTTTCACATAGTAAGTTCCAGTGGCCTTGACCCCCCCCCACCAAAAAAAACAAAAAAAATCAGTAGGCTTCTTGGGGTCACTATGCATAATAAATGTCCAATGTTTGGTGATAATCAGGCCAGCACAACTATCTTTTCATGAGCTGCGGTTGGGGCACCCATCAATTATTATAAATAAATTAAATTTATTTCTAATAAATTTATAAAATTTATAAATTAAATTATTATTATATAATTACAAGAGTGATAAGTTGGAACATGTGTAGCTGAGTAAAATTAAAGTTTGAAAATCTTTTGCCCACATCATACAATTTACCATTTTATCTGAAATCACTATGATCCAGTCAAAACCTGCGTCCGATGCACATTTGTACAATTGTGTTTAGTAGGCCACGTGCATTTTTCTTGGCATTTATAAAGCTGAAACAATTTCAGTTAATCTACCCACCAATATCACGGTTTATATAACGGCTGAGTGGATCCTTGTCATTTGATTGGTGCTCTGTCACATGACATGGACTAATTAATCCCATTTGTGTTGCATTGCATTTACAGTGCAGTTTGGCTCCATTTAGAGTGCAAATTTGGTTCTATACGTTTGGTACCATGCGCTCTGTGCGCGCACACGTCGTACATGCACGCTCGCTCGCGCACGCACGCACACACACACACACACACACACACACACACACACACACAAAATCCACTCCGCTGTAAGCTGTCTGGATGCATGAAGAGTTGTTCAGATGAAAAGCTGACGTGATTTTTGGCTGGACTGAGGAACTACACAAAGTCTTTTTTTTTTGTTTTTTTTTTAAAGGAAGTCAATGCACAGCATCACTGGACTACACATCACAATTTGGACTTTAGCAGCAGTGGAACACAAGTCCCTTTTCTGTTGTTTATCAATTAATAAAATATCAAATGACAAGGATTTATTTTAGCAGTTATATAAAACAAATAATGAATGTTTTTACGTTTACAATGATATGTTCCAGCTTTCACCGAATTAAATATTTGTTCCATTGAACTCATAAATATTCATTATTTGTATAATATCACCCAGCATTGACTTTTTTTTAATGTTGACTGAAGCAAAAATCAATTTGTCTAGAGCTGTTAAAATTCACCCCATGTCCACGGGATGATCATCACCGATCAGGCCCATGCGTCTTGCCATGTGTTCTAGGCGGAAGGAGCCTCGGTGGATCCAGTCTTTGCGTTGCTCCTCATTCTGAATGTGACACAATAATCAGAATACTCATATACTATACGATAATAGCAATAACACTTATAATAATAATTCAAACAACAATGGTTCTGACCTGAAAAAGAACCTGTATCAAGCTGCTGTCAATCTGCTGCACCTCACACCTACTATGGACGCCGTTCAACTCTGCATTAATGGCCTGGCCAACGCGGTAGTGGATCAAGTGTGTGTATGGCCAGTCATTTAGATACTCTTTCATGAAAGTCTTGTGGATGCCTTCGGGAAGGTCATCCAAAATGTTTTCCACTGTTGAGAAAGAGAGAGAGAGAGAGATGTATTAATATAAGTGGCACTCTGCTTACAGAAATTTCATGACAAAACAAACAGTAGGTTATCAAGTGCTACTAAACACACTTTTGTGTTTCTAACTCCAGCTGAAGCCACCACCAAAAAACAAAATAAAATAATCATAACAACAATCTGCATGGACAGAGAAAGACTTAGTGGGACATTCCATGTCAATTCAACGAGGGCCTCATGCACTTTGTCTCGGATATAAGCCTAGTAATCATGGGAACCTTGGGGAATCCCCCTGGCAGATCTATGTGGAAGCATTTTGGGGTGTGCCATGAATCATATGATTGCAGTGTGTGCACACAATTAAAATGAAATTGTCATTTCAGCACTAGAAATGCATTCACGAGTGCACAAATTAGCCATAATCGGATGCTTAAATTAACCAGGAAGGAATTTCATAAAGAAAGCCATATTTATAACACATAAAGTAGATATCAATACCTTTAAAATGGAATCAGTTTGAAGAGTTTTATTTACTGCCCACATGAGCTTTTCTTCTAATAAAATTCAACCACAAATGTTTTTTTTTTTTTTTCAGATTTCAGAGGTTTCTCCCACAATAACGGTTTACCACAGATATGTCAAATTTGCTTATTTCATAGCCAGTATAGCTGGCATTAAGGAGCCAAGAAATGGAAAGGCTTCTTCGAGTGTAATAGTATGCTTCATTGTCTCAAATAGGGATGCTCGCAATAGTCAAAATAATATTTTCCATAGTTTGAGCATACATAAACTTCACAGTTTAGTGTCAATGTCTGTTGTTTGACTATAGTCCAAGTCTGGGTGTCCATGACAACTGCCACAGAAAATTTCAGGCCTCTAAGTCCATTATTTGCTGAGATATTCTACCTTGAACATGGCTCCAGAAATGACAGCCATAATTTTTGCCTAAAAAAAACACGGCAGACCTCATGCACACTAAATTGGCCATATCTCAGAAACTACTTGGGCTACAGGCCTCAAACTTCAGATTTTTTGTTCTGAATAGTCTGGGAATATTTGATAAAAATTTAAAGAAAATCTGAGACAAAGCGCATGAGGCCCCTCAAATAGTTGTTGAATTGACATGGAATGACCCTAGTATGAAATCTACAGTTCATGATGGATTGTCTATAAGCATGACCAAATCATTGTACAACAGCTGTATGTTTATACAGAGATACAACACTCATTAGTCAAGAAGTCAAAGTGAAGTGCAAACTAAAAAAAAAACTACTGATGGTGAACAATCAAAGTGAACCAAGCACTCTCACCTCACTCGACCACACTACAGTGATCCTGTGCTAATGAACTGGTGTGTACCATTTTGATCTCTGTCAGGTCAGATTATTGCAAGAGCAGCTGTCTGTCACAGACAGAGTTGACTCTGAGTCCCATAAAAGTTTTATATCATCTTTTGTGGCCATCTTCTTCAGCATTCACATAAACTGACTTTAATGGTGTATGTCCAGAAAGGAACAGCAGTCTGCAGTAGCTTTACACATTTAGATTTCACTATACACAGAAGAGCAGCAAAGAACAAAGACATAGGCTAATCCATCTTTTATATAGCTACATCAGACTGTTTCAACACTCAATCCCACCCCCTTTCCTGTGAACCAACATGTAGCAGGGTGACTGCATCACCTGCCTAAACACTCAGAAAATCCCACGTGTTGGAAAGGATCTACTTTTAATAAGGATGGTACTTCATGGCTGAATTTCACCACTCTTCACAAAGAAGGCAATACTAGCATGCAGCAAACAGTGCATTAGTTCAGTGTTTGTCTTTTGCTTTAGTTAAGAGCTATGAGTAAATTAACAACAGCAGCATTTATCCAATAAATAAAATCACAACCAATATAGGATAAAGACATATTACATAGACAATAAATCATGTTATCTACCATTTTGTGTGTGCACTGGATGACATTCAGCTAGAGCACTTTTACTTAACACACACACAGAGCAAATATCACTTCTACTGAAAACAAACTGTTCGAAAATTAAAAATGCCTAAACTTACGTGGTCTGCAAACCAAGTGTAGCAAAGGTAAGCCAACATAGACTGGGTTGTGCTCATCATTAAAGATCAAAAACCTGCAAAACAAAAATATATTTTGCATCAAAGCAAACATTTTATTGTCTATTAAAAATATGCCAGTAATAATAAATGCAAGTATACTATCAAAATGTTGGGAACAGTGACTCTCAGATGTGCTAAACAGTCTCACTTTCACACATACACACCTCATTCTGTTTTTCCTGTTGGGGAGCTCTGCCAGGATACCTGGCTCAAATCTAGAATGGTTAGTTTGACACCTGATCACTACACGCGCACCAATATACAACTGTTCCAGTTTCGGCGGTCTGTCAAAGGCAATGTGGTGTCCAGAAACCAGGCTCTTCCCCTTCTCGTCAAAACAGATCTTGTACTTCAGTCTTCCATCATCTAGGAACAGCAAAATACCATCAAATTACTGTGGTTAAATTGTTAATTTTTCTGAAAAGCTCTTGCTAAATCGGGGCCAGTGCAATGAGATATTAATGCTTAGCCAATGTGGCCAAATTATGTATTTTCTCTTTACCCACAATTACAAAATTGAGCTACACAATGTACCCATCAATGATACCAACAGCAATAGCACCCAAATTCAAATAGTAAAGGTTTCCTCAATGATACTCTACTGGCTGGATACCCAGTAAGTGTCCCTGGTGTGCACTTCCTATCAACTACCAATATGACCCATGAAAAAGGTTCTCAATCACTGTGGCTAAAAGAAGCAAAAAAAAAAAAAAAACCCATATGGTATTTGACTGCTGGGATAGACTCCAGCCCCCAGAGACCTTTAATTGGAGTAAGGGGTTGAAGATAAGTGAGCGAGATTCCATTACAATACCTAATTTGTTTCACTCAACTGCCTGTGATGAATAACCAAGCATGTCATGTTACTTATTATTATTGGCACAATGACATTGTGTGCCATCATGTAAAAAGGCAACAACACGAATCATAATGTCCACAAATATGAAGTTTAGAAACCTCACAATAGTGCCTTGAAAAAGTATCACCACCCCCCCCAAAAAGTATCAGCTTCTATTTTGAACATTGTTCATACAAAAATTGTTTCAGCTATTTAAATTAAATTTTACATAAAAGCAGAGACAACCCGAGTAAAAACAAACTACAGTTTTTCAATAATTGTATTAACAGACAAAATTAATGAAATAGACTGATCCCTTACACCTAATAGCTTGCGGTACCTTTAGTAGCAACAAATGCAACCATATGTTCACAACAGGTGGAGATCAAATCAAATCAATTTTATTTATATAGTGCCAAATCACAACAAACAGTTGCCCCAAGGCGCTTTATATTGTAAGGCAAAAGCCATACAATAATTACAGAAAAACCCCAACGGTCAAAACGACCCCCTATGAGCAAGCACTTGGCGACAGTGGGAAGAAAAACTCCCTTTTAACAGGAAGAAACCTCCAGCAGAACCAGGCTCAGGGAGGGGCAGTCTTCTGCTGGGACTGGTTGGGGCTGAGGGGAAAGAGTCAGGAAAAAGACATGCTGTGGAAGAGAGCAGAGATCAATCACTAATGATTAAATGCAGAGTGGTGCATACAGAGCAAAAACAAGTGAATAAAAAGAAGCACTCAGTGCATCATGGGAACCCCCCAGCAGTCTAAGTCTATAGCAGCATAACTAAGGGATGGTTCAGGGTCACCTGATCCAACCCTAACTATAAGCTTTAGCAAAAAGGAAAGTTTTAAGCTTAATCTTAAAAGTAGAGAAGGTGTCTGTCTCCCTAATCCGAATTGGGAGCTGGTTCCACAGGAGAGGAGCCTGAAAGCTGAAGGCTCTGCCTCCCATTCTACTCTTACAAACCCTAGGAACTACAAGTAAGCCTGCAGTCTGAGAGCGAAGCGCTCTATTGGGGTGATATGGTACTATGAGGTCCCTAAGATAAGATGGGACCTGATTATTCAAAACCTTATAAGTAACAAGAAGAATTTTAAATTCTGTTCTGGAATTAACAGGGAGCCAATGAAGAGAAGCCAATATGGGTGAAATATGCTCTCTCCTTCTAGTGCCTGTCAGTACTCTAGCTGCAGCATTTTGAATTAACTGAAGGCTTTTCAGGGAACTTTTAGGACAACCTGATAATAATGAATTACAATAGTCCAGCCTAGAAGAAATAAATGCATGAAATAGCTTTTCAGCATCACTCTGAGACAAGACCTTTCTAATTTTAGAGATATTGCACAAATGCAAAAAAGCAGTCCTACATATTTGCTTAATATGCGCATTGAAGGACATATCCTGCTCAAAAATGACTCCAAGATTTCTCACAGTATTACTGGAGGTCAGGATAATGCCATCCAGAGTAAGGATCTGGTTAGACACCATGTTTCTAAGATTTGTGGGGCCAAGAAATTAGCAAGAAATTAGAGGTCATCCATGTCTTTATGTCTGAAAGACATTCCTGCAGTTTAACTAATTGGTGTGTGTCCTCTGGCTTCATGGATAGATCACGCTGGGTATCATCTGCGTAACAATGAAAATTTAAGCAATGCTTTCTAATAATACTGCCTAAGGGAAGCATGTATAAAGTGAATAAAATCAGTCCTAGCACAGAACCTTGTGGAACTCCATAATTAACCTTAGACCGTGAAGAAGACTCCCTATTTACATGAACAAACTGTAATCTATTAGATAAATATGATTCAAACCACTGCAGTGCAGTGCCTTTAATACCTATGGCATGCTCTAATCTCTGTAATAAAATTTTATGGTCAACAGTATCAAAAGCTGCACTGAGGTCTAACAGGACGAGCACAGAGATGAGTCCACTGTCTGAGGCCATAAGAAGATCATTTGTAACCTTCACTAATGCTGTTTCTGTACTATGATGAATTATGAAACCTGACTGAAACTCTTCAAATACACCATTCCTCTGCAGATGATCAGTTAGCTGTTTTACAAACTACCCTTTCAAGAATTTTTGAGAGAAAAGGAAGGTTGGAGATTGGCCTATAATTAGCTAAGATAGCTGGGTCAAGTGATGGCTTTTTAAGTAATGGTTTAATTACTGCCACCTTAAAAGCCTGTGGTACATAGCCAACTAATAAAGATAGACTGATCATATTTAAGATCAAAGCATTAATTAATGGTAGGGCTTCCTTGACCTGCCTGGTAGGAATGGGGTCTAATAGACATGTTGATGGTTTGGAGGAAGTGACTAATGAAAGTAACTCAGACAGACAATCAGAGAGAAAGAGTGTAACCAAATACCAGCATTCTTGAAAGCAGCCGAACATTAAGATATGTCTTTGGGATGGTTATGAATATTTTTTTCTCTAATAGTTAAAATTTTATTTGCAAAGAAAGTCATGAAGTCATTACTAGTTAAAGTTAAAGGAATACTCGGCTCAATAGAGCTCTGACTCTTTGTCAGCATGGCTACAGTGCTGAAAAGAAACCTGGGGTATTTTCTTCAATTAGTGATGAATAGTAAGATGTCCTAGCTTTATGGAGGGCTTTTTTATAGAGCAACAGACTCTTTTTCCAGGCTAAATGAAGATCTTCTAAATTAGTGAGACGCCATTTCCTCTCCAGCTTACGGGTTATCTGCTTTAAGCTGCAAGTTTGTGGATTATACCACAGAGTCAGGCACTTGTGATTTAAGGCTCTCTTTTTCAGAGGAGCTACAGCATCCAAAGCCGTGCTCAATGAGGATGTAAAGCTATTGACGAGATAATCTATCTCACTCACAGAGTTTAGGTAGCTAGGTAGCTACTCTGCACTGTGTTGGTATATGGCATTGAAGAACATAACAAAGAAGGAATCATATCCTTAAACCTAACTTAAGGTGTTGGGCTTGAGTCCAGAAGATCATGGGTTCAAATCCCCACCTGACTGGAAAATCACTAAGGGCCCTTGAGCAAGGCCTTTAATCCCCTATTGCTTCTGGTGTGTAGTGAGCGCCTTGTATGGCAGCACCCTGACATCGGGGTGAATGTGAGGCATAATTGTAAAGCGCTTTGAGCGTCTGATACAGATGGAAAAGCGCTATATAAATGCAGTCCATTTACCATTTAAACCTAGTTACAGCGCTTTCAGAAAGACTTCTACTTTAATGAAACTTGTTCCCCACTGCTGGGTAGTCCATTAAAGTAAATGTAAATGTTATTAAGAAATGATCAGACAAAAAGGGGTTTTCAGGGAATACTGTTAAGTCTTCAATTTCTATGCCATATATCAGAGCAAGATCTAAAGTGTGGCTAAGGTGGTGGGTGGACTCATTTACATTTTGAGCGAAGCCAACTGAGTCTAATAATAGATTAAATGCAGTGTTGAGGCTGTCATTCTCAGCATCTGTGTGGATGTTAAAATCGCCCACCATAATTATCTTATCTGAGCTAAGCACTAAGTCAGACAAAAGGTCTGAAAAATCACAAAGAAACTCACAGTAACGACCAGGTGGATGATAGATAATAACAAATAAAACTGGTTTTTGAGAATTCCAATTTGGATGGACAAGACTAAGAGTCAAGCTTTCAAATGAATTAAAGCTCTGTCTGGGTCTTTGAATAATTAATAAGCTGGAGTGGAAGATTGCTGCTACTCCTCCGCCTCAACCCGTGCTTCAAGCATTCTGACAGTTAGTGTGACTCGGGAGTGTTGACTCATTTAAACTAACATATTCATTCTGCTGTAAACAGGTTTCTGTAAGGCAGAATAAATCAATATGTTGATCAATTATTATATCATTTACTAACAGGGACTTAGAAGAGAGAGACCTAATATTTAATAAACCACATTTAACTGTTTTAGTCTGTGGTGCAGTTGAAGGTGCTATATTATTTTTTCTTTTTGAATTTTTATGCTTAAATAGATTTTTACTGGTAGTCTGGGAGCAGGCACCGTCTCTACGGGGATGGGGTATTGGGGGGATGGCAGGGGGAGAGAAGCTGCAGAGAGGTGTGTAAGACTACAACTCTGCTTCCTGGTCTCAACCCTGGATAGTCACGATTTGGAGGGTTTAATAAAATTGGCCAGATTTCTAGAGATGAGAGCTGCTCCATCCAAAGTGGGATGGATGCCGTCTCTCCTAACAAGACCAGGTTTTCCCCAGAAGCTTTGCCAATTATCTATGAAGCCCACCTCATAACACTCATCAGGTTAGTTTTACCCTACTGATGATGTGTTGTTTCAATAGTAATCCTGCTCAGTACGAGAGGAACCGCAGATTCAGACATTTGGTGTATGTGCTTGGCTGAGGAGTCAATGGTGCGAAGCTACCACCTGTGGGATTATGACTGAACGCCTCTAAGTCAGAATCCTGCCTAGACGAAGTGATACCGAAGTGCCGTGGATTTTCGGTTGGCCCCCGGTTAGGAGATGAGTGTTTCATGACTGTGGTAGAATTTGTGCATTTTTTTTTTGGCCCCAAAAAATAACATCTGACAAACATTGAGAAACAAAACTAAATATTAAAACAGTGGCAAAAAATTTTGTTGGACAGCAATGTATTTCAACAACCTTCTGTCATCTGCTCTAAAGTTTCTTCTGACCTTGACATTTTGTACTACTAGATAAGACCTTTCCGGCTACCCCACACTGCTGAAACAATTGTGTTTTAGTGATTTGATTCAACAGGGCTAACTATAATTGGCCCGGGGTGCAATCTTTAACCAAGTTATCAATGCACTTATAGTATTATATAACTAAGAGCCAAATACACTTTAACACTGGCTCAGAAGGACATTTTTGCTTCTATAAAAAAAAAAAAAAAAAAATCAATATTTACAACTTGTAGTTTTGTTTTTACTGAGGTTTTTGGTTTGTTTTTGAAGTTGAAGAAAAAAAACTTGGTGAATGACAAAAACAAAAAAAACATGAGGGGGAAATACTTAACTGGACTTGATCAATTATGAAATATTTTTACTTACCCTTTGTTACTATTTCCACTATCTTCCCCCGTTGCCATCTCATGTACTTCTTCCTGGCCAAAACAAACATGTCCACTTTTACCTCTTCTGGTGGCAGGTTTGGTCGCTCCTTGCTGTTCTCTTGGGAGGAACGGGCAAGAGCTGGAAGTATAAGTAAAATCACAAAATCAGAAAAGTTGGAACAGCAGGAGGAAAAATAAAAACAAGCAAGGATTCTTATATTTACTTTGACTTTTACTTCACTGCAGACAGTAATTCAAGATATTTCATGGTTTTTGTTTCCTGCATTTGAAGCCTGCAACATTCCAAAAAAAGTTGAGAACTCTAAAGCATTTTGCACTTCATAATGTCACCATTCCTTCTTACAACCCTGAAGATGTTTTGGCACTGAGGACACTAAGCGATGAAGCGTTTCTGTCAATGATTTTCTTTACACTCTTCCTGTAAACATCTTAATTTATGCAATATACTTTTATACTTTTCATTTAAAATTTTTCCACATTTTCTATTGGGAACAGGTCAGTACTGCAGGCAGGCCAGTCCGGTATCTGTACCCTCTTCTTCCACAGCCATGGCATTACAAAGACGTGGCTGCTTATGTCCATAATGTAAAGGCACTAGCGCACTTACTAGGCCTACGCAATTGGTTTTTCCAGTGACATTCCCCCAGATTCCTTGACTTGATTAATGACATTATGCATGGTGGACGTAAGTATTCAAATCCTTTCCCATCTTTCTTTCAGGAACACCGTTTTTAAACATTTGAATAATTTCCTCATGCATTTGTTGACAAATTGGGCATCCATCTTGTTTCTCAAAGACCCAGCCATTGTTGATAATATGTTTGTACAAAATCAAGATTACAATCACCTGCTGACTTCACCTGTCATCATGACTAGCCCTTTTGGAATGAGTTGCAGGTTTGAAATGCAGGAATGGATTAATTAAACACAGGATATAAAATGAAGTTGGCCACTGCAGACAGTGACTTCTCACTGTGCCAGTGTCCACTTTTCAGCGTCTTCTGACCAACACCATCTGCAGATCACTCTAATATCAAGATTAAAAAACACACAGCCATGCCACAGCACATCTGGAAAGTATTCACAGCGTTCACTTTTTCCACAATTTATTACAGCCTTCTTCGAAACTGGAGTAAATTAATTTTTTCCATTGAGTTACATTTTCCCCCTCAAAATTCTACTCAGAACACCCCATAATGACGACATGAAAAAGTCTTTTTTTAAATTTGTGCAAATTTATTAAAAACAAAACACTAAGAAATCACATAAGTATACATAAGTACAAGTATTCACACCCTTTGCTCAATACTATGTTGATGCACCTTTGGCAGCAATTACAGTCTCAAGTCTTCTTGAATAGGATGCCACAAGCTTGGTGCACCTTTGGGCCGTTTTGCTCATTCCTCTTTGCAGCAACTCTCAAGCTCCATCAGGTTGGATGGGGAGCGTTGGTGCACAGCCATTTTCAGATCTCTCCAGAGATGTTCAATCAGATTCAGGTCTTGGCTCTGGCTGGGCCACTCCAGGACATTCACAGAGTTGTCCTGATGCCACTCCTTTGATATCTTGGCCATGTACTTCGGATCACTGTCCAGCTGAAAGATGAATCATTGACTCAGCCTGAAGTCAAGAGTGCTCTGGAGCAGGTTTTCATCCAGGATGTCTTTGTACATTGCTGCATTCATCTTTCCCTCAATCCTGACTAGTCTTCCAGTTCCTGCCGCTGCAAAACATCCCCACAGCATGATGCTGCCACCACCATGCTTCACTGTCGGGATGGTGCCTGGTTTCTCCAAGCATGATGCCTGACAGTGACACCAGAGAGCTCAATCCTCATCTCATCAGACCAAAGAATTTTGTTTTCATGGTCTAAGAGTCCTTCAAGCACCTTTTGGCAAACTTCAGACAGGCTGTTATGTACCTTTTACTAAGAAGTAGCTTCCGACTGCCCACGCTACCATACAGGAAGGCTGGAGTTCTGACAGAGTGACCATTGGGTTCTTGGTCACCTCCCTGACTAAAGTCCTTCTCCCCCGATAGCTCCCCCGGGCGGCCAGTTGTAGAAGAGTCCTGGTGCATCTGAAATTCTTCCATTTACCTTCAAAGCAGCAGAAATGTTTCTGTACCCATCCCCAGATTTGTGTCTCAAGACAATCCTGTCCTGGAGGTCTACAAACAATTCCTTTGACTTCATGTTTCGTTTGTGCTCTGACATGCACTGTTAACTGTGGGACCTTATATGTAGACAGGTGTTTATCTTTCCAAATCATGTCCAATCAACTGAATTTACCACAGGTAAAATTTTTTTAATCAATCACTGCAGCAGACCACAGTCCCCGCCTGCCTGAAAACTGCCAGGATCATTCCTGTGCCCAAATGCTCTGCCATTTCGGGACTGAATGACTACCGGCCGGTGGCTCTGACACCAGTGATAATGAAGTGTATGGAAAAGCTGGTGCTCAACTACATCAAGGACAAGATTCCACCCGACCTCGACAAGCACCAGTTTGCATACAAGTCCAATAGGTGCACAGATGACGCAGTTTCCATTGGGCTTCATTCTGCCTTCAGCCACTTGGAAAATCCAAACAATTATGACCGAATGCTGTTTATTGATTTCAGCTCAGCGTTCAATTCCATCAGCCCTAGTAGGCTTCTCAACAAACTGCAGGCATTGAAGCTTGGAACCCCGCTATGCCTATGGATTAAGGACTTTCTGACAAACAGACGGCAGTATGTGAGAATAGGCAACACCACATCCGCTTCCACTGTCATCAACACTGGCGTGCCACAAGGGTGTGTACTAAGCCCCATCTTGAACACACTATATACCCATGACTGCGTTGCTATTCACAGCGCCACCAACTCTGTCATCAAATTTGCTGACGACACGACAGTCGTGGGACTGATTAGTGACAACAATGAAATGCCCTACAGAGAGGAAGTGGATTCACTGGTGACATGGTGCAGTGAAAACCATCTCGACCTGAATACCAAGAAAATGAAAGAAATAATAATTGACTTTCGGAAGGCACGGGCTACACCTCACCATGCTCTGATGATCAAAGGGGAACGGGCGGAATGTGTCCAAGAATTCAAGTTCCTAGGACTACACATCTCTGAGGAAGTTGGCTGGACAGCCAATACCAATCATATGGTTAAAAAGGCCCAGCAACGCCTATTTTTCCTAAGAACATTGAAAAAGAACAAGCTGCCTCTGCCTCTGTCGAAGAATTTCTACAGCTGCACCATCGAGAGCGTACTCACATATGGATGTACGGTGTAGTACGCCAGCTGCACTGCATCTGAAAAGAAACAGCTTCAGCGAGTGATTAAAACAGCTCAGCGGATCATCGGTTGCCCGCTCCCATCCCTGGCTGAGATTTACTCAAAACGCCTTCTCAGACGGGCCACAAAGATCACGAATGATCCCTACCATCCGGGACACTCCCTCTTCTCCATCCTCCCGTCTGGCAGGCTCCGGGTTATCCGAGCCTGCACAATCAGACTGAAGGACAGCTTTTTCCCGATGGCTGTGAAAAGACTTTTAGAAGAATATTGACTACTTGTATGGCACTGGGGATCACACTGCACTGTTTTTATTATTGCACCGAATATTCCCTCCACTGTTTTATTCTTTAAAATATGTATTTAATATTCATTTTCTTATTTATACTGAGTTTTTAACAGACTATATATTTTATATGTGATAGTCTATTGTATATTGTAATTTATCTGTGAGGGAGCTGCTGCACAGGGGTGTTGCCGAAGGACATTTCATTGTGTTTTTTATACAATGACAATAAAGCTTATTCAATTCAAGGTGGACTCCAACTAAGCTGTAGAAACATCTCAAGGTTGATTAGTGGAAACGCTGTAGAAACATCTCAAGGTTGATTAGTGGAAACAAGATGCCCCTGAGCTCAATGGCAAAGGCTGTGAATACTTATGTACATGTGATTTATTAGTTTTTTAATTTTTTTATAAATCTGTAAAAATCTCCAAAGGGAAAAAAAAACTTCACATTGTCATTGTGGTGACAGCGTGTAGAATTTTGAAAAAAAAAAAAAAAATTCTGTAAAGAATAAATGTAAATATATGCTATTTTACTCATAATTAGCTTTACATGCTAACAATGGTAAATGTTACCAACCTGAATAAAAGGTTTTGTGTTCATTATTTTCAAAAAGTAACAAAAGACGTATGTACACCATGCCTGTTTAAATGAACTAGGTATTGTATGGCATGAATAAGTTGAATGGAGTGTATACTTGTGCCATGTGTTTAAGGGTTTTATCATGTCAAATGAATGAAAATGTGTATGCCTATGCTTTGATGGGTGTTCAATTGAGTTATGATGGTTTTGAAATGATACAATATTATACGGTTTGATTTATGATTGAAATATGTGCTTATGATGAATTGTATTGAACGAGTGGAACTGCTGACAAGTGTGTTGACTCTCAAATCAGTAAAAGTGTTTTGGTTTAAGGTTTTCATAAAATAACATATGTAACATGTAGGATGTATCATGTTGGTTTAAAACATGTCAGACATTGACCATTTTCGAATGAAGTCATGATTAATGCCTGACATGATGTTCCATGATATGTTCAAAGGTCATGAGGTCAAGATGTGTACTGCAAATAATATTGTTGTTGCCTCTGTTTATAATCAAATGGGTTATTACATTCATGTTTGAACTATACTGATCAATAATGTGCAGTTGAATGACTGTACTGTTCAAAATTAAGTGCTGCTTGCTGTATTCTGTAAAATGTGAGCGATCTCATACTTTGATGGTGTGGCCGGATTATTTCTTATCTGAGCCAACCTTGAGTGTCTGGAGGAATACAATAACGTCGCTATGAACTGAACTTGTGGACCTTTCCTCTCATACAGGCGCTGAAACAACAAGCTGAAGAGTGTGACTCCTTAACACTGATCTACATTAATTAATAATGAGTTACACATTGTCGCAAAGACAATGTGAGAGCGTTAAGTACTGGTGACCTCTGCGCTCAGCGCGATTATCAGATCAGTTTCCATCACAATGTTGGAAGATACATTTATTCACATTTTTGCGCACATACCAAGGACATGTGAGACTGCATACCTCTCCCGGACAGATTTCTGGACTGAAAAATAAGAGCCCGTTTTTGAAAAGAAGAGTGTTCATTTTGCTGTACAATGCTGTGGGTATCGGTTTTGTGGCGTTATGATTAAAATAGCATATATTTACACTTATTCTTTACATTTACTCCATTTTGGAATAAGGCTGTAACATAAAATGTGGAAAAAGTGAAGCGCTGTGAATATTTTCTGGATGCACTGTATCTTTATCCTTTGACCTTGGCTGAAACAACAGCCGTGCTGCATGTTGCTGTGCCAGGAACTGCCCTCTCTCTGCTCATGCAGAATTCACACCCCACACTGCAGCTTTGGCCAATCAGAAACATAGTCTGAAGCACTGGACAGCCATAGGATATAAATACACAATCATCTTCAAAGTAAAAAAAAACAGAGGACTAAACAGTAAAACTAAGAGCCACCGTGGAAAGCTCGCCACCTGATGCTTTCTGGCAGACATCAGCTGACAAGGAATGCAAGTAGCAAATGGGAAAAGCACTTTTACAGGACAAAAACAAACGGATATCCAAAATTCATATCAGTTCCTCATATGTTTCCTTGATAAGTCATGATTTAACAGGGGCTTTAGAATAACTGTAGGGGAAGGGGTTATTTGTATTTTCTATACTACCCAGACTTCTTCTGATTCTGGGTTGTATAAACTTCAGTAATATCCAATAAGAAAATGTTTACATTGAACCAATTTACCTGGAAACACTGAACTGATATATTATGTACTTCATTTTCAGATGAAAAAAAGTGTAAAAGTGCATAGACAATTTTCAATTCAAAAACCACACAGACTTCACAAACGTACTGCAGATTAATTCAGGAATTTAATTGTTTTAATCTCTGATGTGAGTCTAAGTTTTTCTTGCATTTTTAAGTGTAGTTGTTTGTGGCATTACCGTTACTAGTCGATGCGATGGTCGGTGGTTTCGGTGATGGTGGCTGCGGTGCTGGCTGCGGTGTTGGCTGTTGCACTGTTGGAGGCTGTGGTTTTGCTGCACGAATTACTTTTTTCTTACAGTGGTTCGTGATTGCAAAATCTGAATCACTCGAATCTTCTTTGTCACACTGCATATCAGAATCAGAACTGCTGGAAGACTCATCTTCACTGTAGAATTGTTGAGGCGTTGGTGGATGCAGAGAACTGATCACATACTCAGGAAGCCTGGTCAAGACCACTACTGCTTCCTTTATGAGAATAAGAGGGCTGGAATCTTCTTCCCATTCTGTCTTGATGGTGAATTCTTGGATTTCGTCATCAACAGCGGTCCTGCTGTTGAATGCTTGGTTTTCATCATAAACAGCGGTCTTCGTGATGAATGCTTGGTTTTCATCATAAACAGCGGTCTTCGTGATGAATGCTTGGTTTTCATCATAAACAGCGGTCTTCATGTTGAATTCTTGGTTTTCGTCATAAACAGCGATCTTCGTGTTGAATTCTTGGTTTTCGCCATAAACAGCGGTCCTCGTGTTGAATTCTTGATTTTCGTCATAAACAGCGGTCTTCGTATTGAATTCTTGATTTTCGTCATAAACAGCGGTCTTCGTATTGAATTCTTGATTTTCGTCATAAACAGCGGTCTTCATGTTGAATTCTTGGTTTTCCTCATAAACAGCGGTCTTCATGTCGAATGCTTGGTTTTCATCATGAACAGTGGTCTTGATGTTGAATTCTTGGTTTTCATCATAAACAGACTCATATACTGGGAGAGACATATTTGCTACAAAAGAAAAAGCAAAAGGTAAAATAGCAGCAAGCAAAAAAAAACCAAAAAAAAAACAACAGCCATTTCAAAACAACTGTCGAACTGAGATACTAAACCAGTGCAGGTACATCTCAAAATAATTGTTATATTGTGCAATGGTCTTATTTTTTTATTCCATAAATTTTAAATATGCTAGACTTATTACAAACTAAATGTTTCAAACACATATCTATATCTATCTATCTATATCTATATATATATATATATTTTTTTTTAAACTGTATTAAGCATATATATTTTTAAAACTGTATTATACTTTCCCCTGTGAGAGAGTTATACATTTCAGTTGCCGGTGATGTACACAGTACCAAAACAAGGCAATCTCTAAGCACAAAAGGTTATATGCTTTACTCATAAAACATCTCACACCACACCTGCACACACACACACACACATTTTATTACATACATATATATATACATATACATATATATATACATATACATATATATATACATATACATATATATATACATATACATATATATATACATATACATATATATATACATATACATATACATATATATACATACAGCCCCTGGCAAAAATTATGGAATCACCGGCCTTAGAGGATGTTCATTCGGTTGTTTAATTTTGTAGAAAAAAAAAAGCAGATCACAGACATGACACAAAACTAAAGTCATTTCAAATGGCAACTTTCTGGCTTTAAGAAACACTATAAGAAATCAAGAAAAAAAAGATTGTGGCAGTCAGTAACGGTTACTTTTTTAGACCAAGCAGAGGAAAAAAATATGGAATCACTCAATTCTGAGGAAAAAATTATGGAATCACCCTGTAAATTTTCATCCCCAAAACTAACACCTGCATCATATCAGATCTACTCGTTAGTCTGCATCTAAAAAGGAGTGAACACACCTTGGAGAGCTGTTGCACCAAGTGGACTGACATGAATCATGGCTCCAACATGAGAGATGTCAATTGAAACAAAGGAGAGGATTATCAAACTCTTAAAAGAGAGTAAATCATCACGCAATGTTGCAAAAGATGTTGGTTGTTCACAGTAAGCTGTGTCTAAACTGATGACCAAATACAAACAACATGGGAAGGTTGTTAAAGGCAAACATACTGGTAGACCAAGGAAGACATCAAAGCGTCAAGACAGAAAACTTAAAGCAATATGTCTCAAAAATCGAAAAATGTACAACAAAACAAATGAGGAACGAATGGGAGGAAACTGGAGTCAACGTCTGTGACCGAACTGTAAGAAACCGCCTAAAGGAAATGGGATTTACATACAGAAAAGCTAAACGAAAGGCATCATTAACACCTAAACAGAAAAAAACAAGGTTACAATGGGCTAAGGAAAAGCAATTGTGGACTGTGGATGACTGGATGAAAGTCATATTCAGTGATGAATCTCGAATCTGCATTGGGCAAGGTGATGATACTGGAACTTTTGTTTGGTGCCTTTCCAATGAGATTTATAAAGATGACTGCCTGAAGAGAACATGTAAATTTCCACAGTCACTGATGATATGGGGCTGCATGTCAGGTAAAGGCACTGGGGAGATGGCTGTTATTACATCAACAATAAATGCACAAGTTTATGTTGATATTTTGGACAATTGAAAGGATGTTTGGGGATGATGAAATCATTTTTCAAGATGATAATGCATCTTGCCATAGAGCAAAAACTGCAAAAACATTCCTTGCAAAAACACACATAGGGTCAATGTCATGGCATAGGGTCAATGTCAATGAGCAGATCTGATTTGATGCAGGTGTTAATTTGGGGGGATGAAAATTTACAGGGTGATTCCATAATTTTTTCCTCAGAATTGAGTGATTCCATATTTTTTTCCTCTGCTTGGTTTAAAAAAGTAACCGTTACCTCTAATTTCCTGCTTTTAAACCCAGATAAAACTGAAGTTATTGTACTTGGCCCCACAAATCTTAGAAACATGGTGTCTAACCAGATCCTTACTCTGGATGGCATTACCCTGACCTCTAGTAATACTGTGAGAAATCTTGGAGTCATTTTTGATCAGGATATGTCATTCAAAGCGCATATTAAACAAATATGTAGGACTGCTTTTTTGCATTTACGCAATATCTCTAAAATCAGAAAGGTCTTGTCTCAGAGTGATGCTGAAAAACTAATTCATGCATTTATTTCCTCTAGGCTGGACTATTGTAATTCATTATTATCAGGTTGTCCTAAAAGTTCCCTAAAAAGCCTTCAGTTAATTCAAAATGCTGCAGCTAGAGTACTGACGGGGACTAGAAGGAGAGAGCATATCTCACCCATATTGGCCTCTCTTCATTGGCTTCCTGTTAATTCTAGAATAGAATTTACTTATAAGGTTTTGAATAATCAGGTCCCATCTTATCTTAGGGACCTCGTAGTACCATATCACCCCAATAGAGCGCTTCGCTCTCAGACTACAGGCTTACTTGTAGTTCCTAGGGTTTGTAAGAGTAGAATGGGAGGCAGAGCCTTCAGCTTTCAGGCTCCTCTCCTGTGGAACCAGCTCCCAATTCAGATCAGGGAGACAGACACCCTCTCTACTTTTAAGATTAGGCTTAAAACTTTCCTTTTTGCTAAAGCTTATAGTTAGGGCTGGATCAGGTGACCCTGAACCATCCCTTAGTTATGCTGCTATAGACGTAGACTGCTGGGGGGTTCCCATGATGCACTGTTTCTTTCTCTTTTTGCTCTGTATGCACCACTCTGCATTTAATCATTAGTGATCGATCTCTGCTCCCCTCCACAGCATGTCTTTTTCCTGGTTCTCTCCCTCAGCCCCAACCAGTCCCAGCAGAAGACTGCCCCTCCCTGAGCCTGGTTCTGCTGGAGGTTTCTTCCTGTTAAAAGGGAGTTTTTCCTTCCCACTTAGCCAAGTGCTTGCTCACAGGGGGTCGTTTTGACCGTTGGGGTTTTACATAATTATTGTATGGCCTTGCCTTACAATATAAAGCGCCTTGGGGCAACTGTTTGTTGTGATTTGGCGCTATATAAAAAAATTGATTGAATTGATTGATTGATTGACAGCCACAATCTTTTTTTCTTGATTTCTTATAGTGTTTCTTAAAGCCAGAAAGTTGCCATTTGAAATGACTTTAGTTTTGTGTCATGTCTGTGATCTGCTTTTTTTTCTACAAAATTAAACAACTGAATGAACATCCTCTGAGGCCAATGATTCCATAATTTTTGCCAGGGGTTGTATATATATATATAAAAAAAATCAGTGGTGGCGCAGTTCCGCTAATTAACAAAGCTAATGTTTCCATGATCAGATTAGCTTTGCAGATAACTTTGAAAGCCATCATTGGACAAATTATCTTCCGATAAATTTTGGTCCGATCATTTTTAGATCACCAACATGTTTTTGCAGGTGAAGTAAATAAATCTTTAACAGTTAAAAGTCTTTGTTAAGTCTGTTATCAAATATTTCAGTGCTTAACTGTTAATTTTTTTTGTAGCAGATAAGCAGCTCTGTTCTCTGTAAACAGAGGAGAGCTGGTTTCAGGAGAAACCGCTCTATCCTCTGCAGTCAGAAGAGCTGTTCACTAGATAATTACTTTTGACACCATACTGACTCACCGGCAATATCAGTTTTATTGTTTTAACTTATGGTTAAAATTTTAGCCAAACTAATTTCAGACATGTTATTTAAATTAACGTCACTTCTGAAGTTTTATAAAGTGAAAATATCAGCTGTATGTTTTCGTTTTAAAGAATTACACTAATTTTGAAGGTTTCAATGTGGACATGCTGTGTCCAGGTGCATTATGGGTAATCTCAGTACAGTCATGACAGGAGAAATGCATTTGAGACGCTCTGATCAGGCTCCACACGGACAACAGCATTAAACTCTTTGTATACTGTGCCTAAAACTCTCATGAATATATTCTCTGGGTTTATAGATGTTATTGTGTTTGTTTTATGTAAAAATGGCAGAAGAAGCTCAGGTTGATTCTCCATTATTTTCAATTGGAATCACTGTGAGTTGCATCACTTTCTGTTTGCTCTACGGTCTCTGCCATCTACTGGCCAGTAGTGTTCATGGCAGTATTCAGCCTAAGTATTGAGATATCCCATAATCCTAATCTTCATTTACAATTGTTGTTGTGGATTCTGTTGTTTAAACCGCAGCAACTCTCTGGCGCATGAAAAACAAAATAAAAAAAAACTGGTACGCAAAGGATTATGGGTTAGGATCTGAGCATCTGAGTGCCAGTAGATGGCAGGGTTCTATGCATTTTGACCCCGGTTATATCAGATGGTTGTGTAATAAGTTTTCTTTTGGCTTTTGCAAATGCCTTTTTTTTAACATATGAATAAAATGGCATATTTTACAAAAGCACATTTATATGTAAATACCAATACGTCACATTAACGTGTTGGTTTTTTACATAGAATGAATGAGTCAACCAATCAGTGTTAGTGGAAGCTCATTTACCCATAATCCCTTTGGCATCTATCTGTGTTTGTTACAAAACTTCAGAATTAGTGCATTATTTAAAAGATATTTATTGACATTAATGGAGTTATTCTATCCAGATTAATTTGATGATTTTAAATCAAAACTGCTTTATTTTCCAAAACCTCTGCCTCACTGCGGCACTGCTGTATTCTGTTAAGGAATAATAACTTACTTTTTTGTGTGTAGAGTTGAGCTTAGCTCCGCTCAGCTGCTTCACTGCTGTAAAATATGTAGTAAACAGGAGCTTCCAGCAGTGGGCAGGACGCACAAAGACAGAAGTGCTGACTCATTGTTTGTGTCTGTGGTCACCTTTGCTGCTACCAGAAGCGATTATGGTGTTACAACTCAAAATCAGCATGTTAGTAGTTTACTGAAAGTTAACGGTTATCTGTAGCTTCCAATAAATTTTTGCGTGGTTTATCAGTTTAGCTTGATAAAAGATAACTTTTCAGCTAGTTGATTATCTGTTATCGAAGCTAACTTTTTGGTTAGCTGTGCCCACCACTGATTATACACACACACACACACACACACATACACATATATACACACACATACATATATATATATATATATACACACACATACATATATATATATATATATATATATATATATATATATACACACACATACATATATATATATATATATATATATATATATACACACACATATATATATATATATATATATATACATACATATACACATACATATACACATACACACATACATACAGTGAGGCAAATAAGTATTTGATCCATTGTCGATTTTGCTAGTTTCCCCCCCTACAAAGAATGGAGAGGTCTAGTTTTTAAATCGTTAAATCGTAGGTACACTTCAACTCAGAGACAGAATAAAAATAAATAAATAAATAGAAATCAGAAAATCATGGTATGATTTATAAATAACTAATTTGCATTTTATCAACATCTGGACAAATGACAACAAATGTCCAATTATTTCGCCTTAGGGTGGTATCTCACTGCTACAAGTTGGAACAGCATTCATGAAAGAGTTTCCGAAAATTCACAAAATGTTCATGTGGGATTTACAATCTCCTCGCAAGTCACATGGCACTGCTCTCGTGTCGGTTCACATGCTTCTGGAAGCGGTGCGCTCATGGCCGTTTGAGTCCATCAGCCCCCAGCCAAGCTGCTCTGCTGCCAGCCCGGCTACAACCTCGTGTGCAGGCAGAGGCAACAGGCTGGACGAGTGCTGCGCACAGGAGAATGAGGAGGTGCGGGATCTGCTGTTCTGACGGTTTCTTCATAAAAGCTTCCCTGTTTACTGTCCCAGTGGCCACAGCATTGTTGTTAACCTCCAATCTGGCCAATCGCACGGCAGACAATGTCGATCGAGTTGGTTGTGTCTCCGTGACTCTCAGTGTGGGCGTACCCCCTACCCGGGCGGACCATCGATCACAATGCCCTGCACGCTGGGACTTCTTTCTTGCTGTTCTTCCTCAGCTACACTAGCTAAGTAAACAAAAAAATGCAGCGTTCATCCTCTGATCGGGCTTTATGTAATGCTTGCATTCTGTGGTATGTGTCATCTGGATGTAAAGAGGATAAAATAAAGTGCTGAAGTTGTTTATGTGAAATTTGCCTACAAAAATGGGTTTGCGGTTGGTCAGATTTCCACCACGTCTCACGCTAAAACATCATGAGATGATACCACTCAGTATATCGGCGCCTGTGGTTTAATATGACAGGAATAAACTGAACATGGAAACAAATTCTGACGGAAATCCGTCCAGACGGAGGTTTTGCAGCCATGGCGATACCACCCCTAATGATGTTGGATGAGAATTATTTTCCTTCATGCGCATTTTCATATGGTGTGCTGCCATTGTGTGAAGTTTCAATGGAACATCTTGAGAGGAGCTGCACTTGCAATATTCACAGACAGACGAAGATGAATCCTATTTCGCCACTCCTCCCTCACAACCGCACAGTTTAGCTACATCACAGGCGAAAACTAACATCCCAGAATTAAAGTGTTTTTTCCACCTACAGGTCCAACACATTCTCAGAATCAGAAGTAATTAACAGATGTAGGAGTTGGAAACATCAGAAATATGACATTATCTACCTTTTAAGCCCAGTATACACTGTGCGATTTTCTGCTGTCCCAGATGAAAGATTAGTTTCGTGATGTGTATCTTTGATCGCTGCTCTGAAATGGTGGTCTCACATTGCACTGTGTGAAAGGTTCAAGGAAGCCCACTGTCACACTGTTGCAACCAAAGATAGCCTGGGAAAAATATCAGACAATGTTTGAAATTCCACAACCTAAGTCCAGAAATGATACATGAAATTATGTATTACAGCCTGCGTCCATAGTTTTTGAGGTTTGTTTGTTTTTCCTGGCAGAAAAGCCCAGGCAAGGTGCTGAGCAGAAGAACTTCATCCCAGTCTTTCCTTAAAAAAGGATGTACGAAACTTCTCAACAACAATAAACCGCTAATAAATGCAGTGTGACATATCAGCAAATAAAAGCTGGTTCTTCCACCGTCTTGGTTGTCAGGCCGACGTGACGACATTTTTTTTTCAGAGTTTCCCATAACTGTGCTATATCGTACAGTATGCATATATCAAATTTGGAATTTTACCTAAATTACATAAATCCATGACACATTGTGGCCTACAGTGAACTTATAAGATTGCTGAAATCTCACAGTGTATACCGAGCTTTAGAGAGCACACTATCATCATGACCTAAATGATGGCATGTTATTTCATCACCTTTCAATGTCATTCCTGTGACACTTTCTCATCCATCAAGCTAATGTCCTAAATATTACAATGGTCGATACACTGTTCTTGTTTTATTCTTATCATAGCAAACTATAACTTATTATTTACAGCTATTATTCACATTAGCTCAGCCACAAGTGTGTTTGTGCTGTGTGGTTTATATTTATTACAAACAGTATGGGTGGTGGAGTAGTGGTTAGTGTGCTGTTTCAGTGCAAAAGCTTCCCAGTTCAAACCCCACCCCTGCCACTTTCTCCATGTAATGTGGAATTACGTCAGGAAGGGCATCCAGCATAAAACCTGTGCCAAATCAACGTGCAGATCTACTTTGGATGTGCTGTGGCGTCCCAAGTGAAAAAACAAGGGAGCAGCCAAAGGGACTTACTCAAACAGTATTACAATTCTTTGGTATAATTCTGGAGTATTATACTTACAGCAGGTCTCTAAACCTGTAAGTTAGAAGTTGCTGGTTCCGAATCCCCAGCTTCCAAATTAAAGCAGATATCTTATTTAAAGGTGCACAAATGCGGAGCTGAGATACAGAGAGTCCTGTGAAGGAGAAGCTCTTCTACACTGAGGCTCTCAAGAAAGCTGGTTCAAAAAGGGACACTGCATCATCACCAAGAATGCTTGAACAAAGTCAGGACCAGATTTCTCAGAAATCAATAAGAGGCAGTGGAGGCCTACATAAGACAAGGATTTCAGAGATGCTGATTAGACAGCATGATTACTGCACAGGTATGCCTTAGGCTGGCCACAATAAAAGGCCACTCTGAAACATGCAACTTTGCTTTATTGTGGGGGTCGAGATGGTGGTCAGAAAACCAGTCAGTATCTGGTGTGACCACCATTTGCTTCACATACGAGGTCTGTCAATAAAGTATAGGTCCTTTTAATTTTTTTCAAAAACTATATGGATTTCATTCATATGTTTTTACATCAGACATGCTTCGTGCGCATGCGTGAGTTTTTCCACGCCTGTCGGTGACGTCATTCGCCTGTGAGCACTCCTTGTGGGAGGAGTCGTCCAGCCCCTCGTCGGAATTCCTTTGTCTGAGAAGTTGCTGAGAGACTGGCGCTTTGTTTGATCAAAATTTTTTCTAAACCTGTGAGACACATCCGCCACAGGAAAAACACCTCCGTTGGAAGCCTTAAGGACAATTTGGAACATGTCCAGCTGTTAAACAATTTCTCATATACTCACTCCACTGAAAGCCATCAAAAGCCGCCTGGATTTTACAAATGGTTATCAACACGGAGGTGTTTTTCCTGTGCCGCCGCACCGCGTCGGCTGCGTCCCGACGCGCGGACCCGTCCGCAAGTCTTTCATTAAAAAATCTCCTTTAACAGTGGAATATCCAGATAAAATGCTGAAACCGACTTCTTCTGAAACTTCTCTGTTCTCTCACAACATCCTGGATCAATAGAGCCTGAAATGTGGAGGTTTTCAGCTTGAAACAGGCTGACGACGGCGCCTGAGAGTGCCGCGCGACGTCTCGCACCGTGGGAAGTCCTTAAAGCGACAGTATCACCTCAAAATCTCTCATCAGCCGTTAAAATTTTCACCGAAAACCAGCTTAACTTTTCGAACCGTGTCCACTTTGATGTGTCTCACAGGTTTAGAAAAAATTTTGATCAAACGAAGCGCCAGTCTCTCAGCAACTTCTCAAACAAAGGAATTCCGACGAGGGGCTGGACGACTCCTCTCACACGGAGTGCTCACAGGCGAATGACGTCACCGACAGGCGTGGAAAAACTCACGCATGTGCACAAGGGTTCAAGCATGTCTGACGTAAAAACATATGAATGAAATCCATATAGTTTTTGAAAAAAATAAAAAGGACCTATACTTTATTGACAGACCTCGTAGTGCAACACATCTCCTTTGTATAGAGTTGATCAGGTTGTTAATTGTGGCCTGTGGAATGTTGGACCACTCCTCTTCAATGGCTGTGCAAAGTTGCTGGATATTGGCAGGAACTGGAACACACTGTTGTATATGCCGATCCAGAGCATCCCAAACATGCTCAATGGGTGACATGTCCGGTGAGTATGTCGGCCATGCAAGAAATGGGATGTTTTCAGCTTCCAGGAATTGTGTACAGATCCTTGCAACATGGGGCTGTGCATTACCATTTTGCAACATAAGGTGATGATTGTGGATGAATGGCACAACAATGGCACAATGTTAACATCAGCAAATAGCATACCCATGCGACTCCACACATGCTGTCTACCATCTGCTCTGAACAGCGAAAAACTGGGATTCATGCGTGAAGAAAACATCTCTCCAACTTGCCAGATGCCATCAAATGTGAGCATTTGCCCACTCAACTCGGTTACGATGATGAACTGCAGTCAGGTCAAGGCCCCGATGAGGATGACGAGCATGCAGATGAGCTTCCCTGAGATGGTTTCTGACAGTCTGTGCAGAGGTTTTTTTTTTTTGGTTCTGCAAACCAATTGTTGCAGCACCTATCCAGGTAGCTGTTCCCACACGATCTTGGAGGTGAACATGCTGGATGTGGAGGTCATGGGATGGTGTGTTTACACGTGCTCTGCTGTTAGATGGACTGCCAGATTCTCTGAAACATCTTTGGAAACGGCTTATGGTAGAGAAATGAACATTCAATTCACAAGCAACAGCACTGCTGGACATTCCTGCAGTCAGTATGCCAACTGCACGCTCCCTCAAAAGGTGCGACATCTGTGGCATTGTACTGTGTGATAAAACTGCACATTTTAGAGTGGCCTTTCATTGTGTGTGCAATCATGCTGTCTGATCAGCATCTTGATATACCACAATTGTGAGGTGGGATGGATTATCTTGGAAAAGGAGAAGTGCTCAGTAACACAGATTTGACAGATTACGCAATATCTCTAAAATTAGAAAGGTCTTGTCTCAGAGTGATGCTGAAAAACTAATTCATGCATTTATTTCCTCTAGGCTGGACTATTGTAATTCATTATTATCAGGTTGTCCTAAAAGTTCCCTAAAAAGCCTTCAGTTAATTCAAAATGCTGCAGCTAGAGTACTAACGGGGACTAGAAGGAGAGAGCATATCTCACCCATATTGGCCTCTCTTCACTGGCTTCCTGTTAATTCTAGAATAGAATTTAAAATTCTTCTTCTTACTTATAAGGTTTTGAATAATCAGGTCCCATCTTATCTTAGGGACCTCGTAGTACCATATCACCCCAATAGAGCGCTTCGCTCTCAGACTGCAGGCTTACTTGTAGTTCCTAGGGTTTGTAAGAGTAGAATGGGAGGCAGAGCCTTCAGCTTTCAGGCTCCTCTCCTGTGGAACCAGTTCCCAATTCAGATCAGGGAGACAGACACCCTCTCTACTTTTAAGATTAGGCTTAAAACTTTCCTTTTTGCTAAAGCTTATAGTTAGGGCTGGATCAGGTGACCCTGAACCATCCCTTAGTTATGCTGCTATAGACGTAGACTGCTGGGGGGTTCCCATGATGCACTGTTTCTTTCTCTTTTTGCTCTGTATGCACCACTCTGCATTTAATCATTAGTGATCGATCTCTGCTCCCCTCCACAGCATGTCTTTTTCCTGGTTCTCTCCCTCAGCCCCAACCAGTCCCAGCAGAAGACTGCCCCTCCCTGAGCCTGGTTCTGATGGAGGTTTCTTCCTGTTAAAAGGGAGTTTTTCCTTCCCAATGTAGCCAAGTGCTTGCTCACAGGGGGTCGTTTTGACTGTTGGGGTTTTACATAATTATTGTATGGCCTTGCCTTACAATATAAGACGCCTTGGGGCAACTGTTTGTTGTGATTTGGCGCTATATAAAAAAAAAAATTGAATTGAATTGATTGAGATTTGTGAACAATATTTTGGAGAAATGTCTTTTTTGTATACGGGTCATTCCTTGTCAATTCAACGAGGGCCTCACGTGCTTTGTCTCAGATTTAATTCAAATTTTAATCAAATATTCCCAGACTATTCAGAACAACAAATCTGAAGTTTGAGGCCTGTAGGCCAAGTAGTTTGAGATATGGCCAATTTAATGTGCATGGGGTCTGCCGTTTTTTTTTTAGGCAAAAATTATGGCCGTCATTTCTGGAACCATGTTCAAGGTAGAATATCTCAGCAAATAATGGACTTAAGAGGCCTGAAATTTTCTGTGGCAGTTGTCATGGACACCCAGACTTGGACTATAGTCTAACAACAGACATTGATACTAAACTGTGAAGTTTATGTATGCTCAAACTATGGAAAATATTACATTGACTATTGCAAGCATCCATGTTTGAGACACTGAAGCATACCATTATACTCGAAGAAGCCTTTCCATTTCTTGGCTCCTTAATGCCAGCTATACTGGCTATGAAATATGTAAATTTGGCATATCTGTGGTAAACAGTTATTGTGGGAGAAACCCCTGAAATCTGAAAAAACATTTTGTGGTCGAATTTTATTAGAAGAAAAGCTCATGTGGGCAGTAAATAAGAAGAAGATTAATGTCTGAATGATGGAAGGGAACTAGGCTAGACGTGTCTAGAAGGTTAGAATCATGTATCGACTTTACTTTGGTCTCTGCAGACCTAGGAGAGATATCATTCAGGATACTACTACAGGTAGCGATCATTACCCAATTGTCTGTGAAAAAAAAGGACTGAGTACAGTCCAGCCTGAGGATGAAAGCTTTCCCAGGTGGAAATTAAGAAACAAAAATTGGGCTGCATACAATATGATTTGTAGTGTGAGTTTGGAGCATTTAAGCCAGTGGTGTCCAAAGTATTCCAGAAAGGGCCGAGAAGGTGTACGTTTTCTTAGCAGCCTCTGACATAAGCAGGTGATTTCACTGATTAACATCACTTTGAGCAGGTGGGATGAGTTCATCAATGAAATCACCTGCTGGAGTCAGTGGCTGCAAAGAAATCCTGCACCCTCTCGATCCTTTCTGGAATACTTTAATAGTGTAGATGATTTTAATAGTAAAATTACAGAAATAATGCATTCTACTACAGTATAAATAACTGGTAAAGGAAAAGGTGCTAGACAATTATTCCCTGGTGGTCAGATGAGTATATATATATATATATATATATATATATATATATATATATATATATATATATATATATATATATATATATATATATATATATATATATATATATATATATCTATCTATCTATCTATCTATCTATCTATCTATCTATCTATCTATCTATCTATCTATCTATCTATCTATCTATCTATCTATCTATCTATCTATCTATCTATCTATCTATCTATCTATCTATCTATCTATCTATCTATCTATCTATCTATCTATCTATCTATCTATCTATCTATCTATCTATCTATCTATCTATCTATCTAATCTATCTATCTATCTATCTATCTATCTATCTATCTATCTATCTATCTATCTATCTATCTATCTATCTATCTATCTATCTATCTATCTATCTATCTATCTATCTATCTATCTATCTATCTATCTATCTATCTATCTATCTATCTATCTATCTATCTATCTATCTATCTATCTATCTATCTATCTATCTATCTATCTATCTATCTATCTATCTATCTATCTATCTATCTATCTATCTATCTATCTATCTATCTATCTATCTATCTATCTATCTATCTATCTATCTATCTATCTATCTATCTATCTATCTATCTATCTATCTATCTATCTATCTATCTATCTATCTATCTATCTATCTATCTATCTATCTATCTATCTATCTATCTATCTATCTATCTATCTATCTATCTATCTATCTATCTATCTATCTATCTATCTATCTATCTATCTATCTATCTATCTATCTATCTATCTATCTATCTATCTATCTATCTATCTATCTATCTATCTATCTATCTATCTATCTATCTATCTATCTATCTATCTATCTATCTATCTATCTATCTATCTATCTATCTATCTATCTATCTATATATATATATATATATATATATATATATATATAAAGCAGTACAGTCAAGAAATGAAGTTTTTAAAAAAGTTAAAGCCTCTTTTTCTTTTACCAACCTCACAGAATATAAAAAAGCACAAGCAGTTGTAAGGAGGGTGCTAAGAAGGCCAAACAAGACCAGTGACAGTAGGTTTGCACTGGTATTGGAACAGAGACAAAGGTTAGTGTTTGTAGGGTATGAGCAGGAAGATGGCTGGTATAAGGAGGGAGTATACATTGTCAGCTACTAGATATAATAAATGAAACTATGAAAAACAATAAAAAACATGGCAGAAGCTTTGGCAAAAACATTTGTTAGAGTTCATAGTTCTGATAACAGGGGTCGAATTAGTATGTGCATGTGCTAGTTTGTGCACGTATTATTCGAGCAGTGCACGTAATTTTATACTGCACTAGCACTGGTGCAAGTAACTTTATCCAAGTTTTATCAACTATAAGCACCAGTAGAATGAACCAATAAAGGAATAAATAAGGAAAAAAACAATTTCCAGTGTGTTGTCTTCGTCTTCCCTGCGCTTTTTGACTCTCACACATGGAGCGAGTTGCTGTGCTCTATTTGTTGTGGAAAGCTGACAAACGTCGCCAACGGCGCCGTCTCTGGGTTCACAACATCCTCATGAGACGTTCCCAATTCGGGGAGTTTCATTATTTGCTGCAGCTCCTGCAGCAAATAACTGGAGCTGCAGGAGCTCCAGTTTGAGGACCTCCTGTCCCGTTCGCACGCGCACATGTAAACAAAGAAAAAAAAAAGGCTACCGCTGCAGTTCCTCGCGCTCTCTCCCCTCAAACTCTGTCATCATTGTGTTATAAACCAGCCACCATTTGTTTTATTATACATCTGTGTAGTTAATAAAATTATCTTCACGGACAATTAGTTCGCCCGCACGAAAAAATAAAACTGGCTGCCGCTGCAGTTCCTTATGGAACCCGGGAGAGGTCACTTAAAATGATATTTTTTTTCTGGCCATGATAATTTGTGCACACGTTTTCCTTTAATTGAGCCCACGAATTAATAAAACGTGCCCTCAAATTAATAAAACGCGCGCATGTTTTCTTTTAATTGAGCCCTCGAATATAAAAAGTGCGCACGTTTTCCTTTTGTTCAAAATGAACTCCATAATATGAGCTAAACTGTCATACTCATGAGGGGTAGATGCACTCAGCATCCTTTTTAATGTGCTTAAACTCCAAATGATCCTATGCTGGGCAGCTGAAGTTCTCTGTATGTCTCTGTATGTACTGTGCGCCCAAACCATGATATACCCTGACCAGATCCATTTCTAATGGGGAAATGTATTACACTGTCTGCTGGTTTGTTGACTAATAGTCAACATTTACGTCAAGACAATACTGAATAACTGAGTGCACGTTTTACAAATTGTGGACACGTTTAAGTAGATCATGCCCTTGTTTGACTCAAACGATGCTTAAAACGTGCGCACATTCTCTCCATATGCAAAACATTTTGTGATGACACTTCCAGGGCTCCGCATTTCCTTGCCCTCTCTCCCCTCAAATCCTGTCATAATTGTGTTATAAACCAGTCACCATTTGTTTTATTATACATCTGTGTAGTTAATAAATAAAATAATCTTTATGGATGATTCGTTTGCGCACACACACGTGAAAAAAAAAACAAAACAAAAAAAAAACTGTCTGCCGCCGCTGCTGCTCTCCCCTCAAACTCTCCCCAGAGAGGAAGAGTCTGACACATCAGAGGAGGAGTTTTAAGGT
Source organism: Thalassophryne amazonica (assembly GCF_902500255.1). NCBI lineage: Eukaryota > Metazoa > Chordata > Actinopteri > Batrachoidiformes > Batrachoididae > Thalassophryne > Thalassophryne amazonica. The sequence continues at coordinate 36,370,232 of NC_047122.1, forward strand.
TGATATAAGACTAACGTTTGGTTGTGTAAATAACTTTTTTTTGGTCCAAGTAATTTTTTTGTTACTAACACCAGTGCAAGTAGGTTAAAAAAAAAAGTATTTTGACCCCGGATAACCTGACTCTGGATGCACAAGCCTGTAGAGATGAAATGATGGTGCATTCCGATATATTAGAGAACAAGAATGATTTGGACGCAGCATTAAATGTCTCCTTCTCTATGTTTGAGTTGAAACAAGCTTTAGATGGAGTCAGAGCCATGTCCCCTGGTAATGAGATTTGTTGGAAAATTGATCTTTGATATTGAAAAGGTGTATGACATGTTGTGGTGGGATGATCTCCTTATCAAGCTTAAAGCCAAGGGAATAGGTGGCAGAATGTTTAACTGGATTGTAAATTTTTTTTGAAGAACAGAACCACTGAAGTAAGAGTTGGAGTAGCTCACTCTTGGATTTATCCAATCCACAACGGCATTCCACAAGAGAGTGTGTGCAGTCCCTTACTGTTCAACATCATGATTAATAATATTTTCTCAGAGATAATGCTTGTCTTAGAAGGTATTTTTATGCAGATGATGGTGCACTGTAGATTAAGGGTTGAACTGCTGCCTTAATTGGGAAAAAGCTTTAGGCGGGTGTCAGCACAGTGGAGAGGTGGGGCAATAAGTAGGGTTTCCATTTTTCTGTGGATAAAACACAGGCCATATGTTTCACCAAAAAGCGGAATAATCCACCATTTCCAATTAATCTTTATGGGCAGTCAGTTAAGGATGTTCAAACGACGCGTTTTTGGGTGTCTGGACGGATTGTAAATTGAGCTTTGGCGATCATATCCAGAGAGTTCTCACAAGATGTAAGAAGGCAGCAAATATAATGAGGCGTTTAGTGGGAAGTAGCTGGGGAGCTAGCATTAGGTCTCTAAAGCAAATCTCTATTGACATAAGATCTGCCTTCTTATCTACAAAAGCTCGATGTGATACAAGCTCAGGCCCTCTGTGTATGTTGTGGAGCTTTCGAGATGTCATCAACCCCAGATTTTCGGGTAGAAGTTGGTGAATTACATTTACCTTCGAAGCGTTTCCAGGTATCTATGGGATATTAGACAAATTTACAGGGTTACAAACAGACACATCCTACCAAATCTGTTTTAAACCCATATTGGGAGCATGGCAGAATAAATGGACTGCATTTATATAGCACTTCGCCATCTGCATCAGAAGCAGAAAGTGCTTTAAAACTATGCCTCACATTCACACAAACACACTCACACACCAATGTCAGGGTGCTGCCACACAAGGTGCTCACTACACAACAGGAGCAACCAGGGATTAAGAACCTTGCCCAAGGGTCCTTAGTGTTTTTCCGGTCTGGCTGGGTTTTGAACAGAGTAAAAAATAATAAAGTCTAATAGTTTTGGTTGGGGGCTGCACGGTGGCTTAGTAATTAGCACTGAAGCCTCACAGCGAGAAGGTCATGGGTTCAATTCCCACCTGTGGCCTTTCTGTGTGGAGTTTGCATGTTCTCCCCGTGTTTGCGTGGGTTTCCTCCAGGTGCTCCAGTTTCCTCCCACATCCAAAGACATGCGGCTTAGGTGGATTGGAATCTTTAAATTGTCCGTAGGTGTGCGTGTTTGTGGCCCTGTGACAGACTGGCGTCCTGTCCTGGGTGAACCCCGCCTCGGGCGCTATACCTGCTGGGATAGGCTCCAGCCCCTCGCAACCCTTAATTGGACTAAGCGGTTGAAGATGAGTGTGTGTGAGTTTTGGTTGGATAGAAAATAGTCATACTAAGAAATAGGCTGGTCTAAGTTAACACATAGTCGTGTAGTGCCATTGTCTATGTCAAGTAGACTTTGAGATGAAGAAACTTTCAAAGCAAAGTGATGAGTACAGTGGGATGGACAGTGTAGTTCAGTGGTACCCAAATATGAAATATACCAATATGATTCAAATATTTACAGATGGATCTAAAGATCCACTCACATGCAAGACAGGCACAGTGGTTTATATTCCCCAGTTTCACAAGTCAATCATAGAAAGACTGTCAGATCATTTAGCGGTCTTTTCTGTGGAACTGCTAGAAATTTTGCTTGCACTGCGCTGGGTAGAGGAGGTGAAGTTCAGTCACCATGTCATCTGGTCAAATTCAATGGCAGCATTAATTAGCATTTCAAATGGAAAATCTGTTTGCAGGCCAGATCTGACAAATGAGGTTCTTCAAGGCTTATTAAAACTACAACAACAGAATATTTCAGTATGTTTCATGTGGGTTCCACCTCAGTCTGAAATTGGGGGCAATGAAGCAGTAAATCAGCTGGCAAAAGCAGCTCTGAAATCAGAGATACAGATTAACGCTCCACTTAGTAAATCTGAAGTCAAAACAAGACAGAAATTAACAAATGGGACAAGGACAAGTTTTTACATAAAATTCAGGGACAGGCTGCATCAAGGAGACAGGGGAGATGGAGTCGCAGGGAAGAAGAAATCACACGTCTACGAATAGGTCACAGAGGTTTAAAAAAAAAAAAAAAAAAAAAAAATCACACTTTCAACATCATTGGAAAACATGAAACCAGTCAGTGTTTGAGATGCAGCAGAAGGGAGACTGTTGAGCATGTTTTACTGGAGTGCCAACTTGCCAAGCATATAACAGACAAAAAGAATTCTACTGGATGATGTCAGAGTGCTAGGACAGACCAGTTTAACAACCCCGCCGCCCTTATCGCAAACTGCCAATAAACTCCATAAAAGAGGGGACATCTCCAGGTTGTCTCTGGGTTTTAGGATCCACCATCATGCTCTACCATTTAGGGCAGTAGTATCCAAAGACTTTCGAGAAAGGGCCAAGAAGGTGCAGGATTTCTTTGCAGCCACTGACCTCAGGTGACTTCACTGATTAACATCACTTTGAGCAGGTGAGATGAGTTCATCAGTTAAATCACCTGCTGAAGGCAGTGGCTGCAAAGAAAAGCCAGCACCCCTTTGGCTTTTTCTGGAATGTCTTTACACACCGATTTAGGCAGTGGCTATTTGAAGGTGTATTCGTATAGTGAAATTCTATTCGTAGAGTCTCTCTCATTGGTCAATACTGGTCACGTGATCACAAGACTACGTACTTATTCCATAGAGTTCTTAAACTCTATGCTTTTTGTGCCATCCTCGGCAAGTATATGCATGTATATTGTCATTGTTATATCATATCATGTATTTTGCAAAATAAATCAATCATTCAATCAATACCTTACCACAGGCATTACGTAATTAATACCGCTAGGTATGAAAAGAATCTTGTATCGTCAACACGGCTACGCCACGTCCGTTCTTTAAAAGGATGAACCGCCAAACAGGACGTAGCTAAAGACGTTACCAAGTTTAGATTCTTTACAGGTCTTCGTGGTACGTTTTTCAGGTCTGAAAAACGCATGAAAATCTGCAAAGAATCTTTACGTAATGATCTTTTTGAATTTACAAAAGCACGTGTACTTGAACCATCAGACACAACGACGTTCAAACTAAGGCTAACGTTAGCAAAGGAAGGCAAAACCGAGGGTTTGTGACATAAATACAACTTACCGACTGTTTTCTTCACCTTCCCTTTCAGAACCAACAACAAAATAGATGATATAGTGGGTGAAAAAACAAAAAAGAAAACCAAAAAACTTTTGAACAGAACAATGCCAAATAATCTGCGTGCTGTCGAGATTAGCCTTTACGTTAGCAAGACTAGCTAATCCAACAATGACGGAGAATCAAAACACAAAAAACAAGCAACTGCAACTTTTTCGCAATTCTGTACTGAGATGCACAAAAATATCACCGACAATGTAATTTATGTGTTAAACACAGAAGAACTGTCCAAATTTCAAAGTATAGCCTCCTCCATTTCGCACTCGTCTGTTATTGCTATCGTCTTCTTCTGCAGTCTTTTTCTTCCTTGTATTTTGCGGCGGGTGGCAAACAAGGGTTTTGGTGCATTAGCGTCACCTATTGTTTCGGAGTGTTTACCAGATTTGGCCGTCATAATCAGAGAAAGCAAGCCGAATTATTCAATTTAAAGACTAAAGCTTTGCCAGATTGATAATGTCCCCGAGAAAATTATTTGTTGATATGGAGCGACCTCAAATATATGTGATTAGAGGACTGTTAGGTATGTTAGTTCTGTTCTGGAACAATTGTCATGCAACCCTGCACAAGCTGCACTGTCTGCACAAAAAATCTGCAGTGTGGTATGTGTCGTGCCCTTAAATGGAATGTCCACATCAACAATAAGAAAACAGACTGTTTCAAGGACATGATCATGTCATGAGCTAAACTATTTTTCTCAAATTTTCAGAGATAAGTTATCTTTCTCAGAGAACATCTCCAAGTATGAAAAGGAAATCTGAAAAGAGGATAGGCACTCCACCGAATCAGGAGTCTGGAATCTGGATGCAGCAGGGTGAAGAGCGCTCAATAACTCTGTATTCGGTACTTATGGTATTTTTGTCAGTATAAGTTTTAAATAAATCTTCTCAATTGATAAAGAACATGGCAGTCATCCCTGATTTACGAACGTGACACTTGAGCAGGTATAATGGAATGATGATTCAAACATTAGGCTCAGTCAGTTGTCTCTTCTGTTACCTCTGTCCCTCTCAGGACATTTTGATAGTGGTGTAGATGTGTTGATCTTGGGGTGTCTCTGGTAGCAGGTGTATCTTTGTGGTCAACAGTTATTAATGTTGTTAATACTAGGTGCTGATATAATGACATCGCCCATGTTGCTACCTGTTGGCGGTTCTAACTGAAAAAGTGTGTTTGCGCAGATCCTTGGTCTGCCTTTCTTGACTTTCAAATGATGTTTGGTCCATGTATTTGATGAAATCACAAACTTCACTGTCATATTTGCCAGACAGAATCTTATACATTTCAATCATGTCTCCACGGAGTCGACATAATGCTAATGAAGGAAGTTTTAGTCTTCGGAGTCTTTCAGGGTATGATTATTCCTTGGTTACACAATGTTGGACATTTGAACATCTTTTACCCCTGTCCTTATTTCTTTCACCAACTGTTCCTCAAATAAGGACACATTCCAGTCCTATGAAAAATATCCTTTCTCGTTCACGTTCTCAACCCATTTCTCAAACTTCCTCCTCAACACATTCCTCATTCTTCCTTGAGACCTGGGAGCATTTTGGTTACACAATGTTGGACATTTTCTATGGCTTTTATATGTTTCCTCAGCTATGTCGACCAGATTTGGTTGGCAAATTCCAAATGTGGATAGAATAAGGCCTTGTATAATAAACTGAAGTTCTGAATATCCAGGTATGAGAACGTCCTCCTAATAGCATCAATCACTATTAGTGTGGTATAATTTTTTTACCAAAGACAAGCGATGTGCTAACAACAAACATATTATTATGATATGCAAATGCTGGAAGATGATTATGTTGTATATTGCTGATAACATTTAACATATGCTTCGAAGATAAGTGTATACTCTTGTTGCACAGACTAGTTTAAAGCATTTAACAAAACACACCTGATACATTCAAATGTCATATGTAAAAAGATATGTTGTGCGAAAAATAAAAACTGTTGCTTTGAGACACTGATCCTTTTCAGGACACCTTGGGTGACCATATTTTGATTACTGAGAACCAGGATACTCAGCCCAGCAATGAGATACTCAAATGCTGGCCAATTTAATGTCTCAATGAAAAACAATGAAAACCAGGACATTGTCATCACTTTCTAAAAAAACAACCTAGGACACTACAACAGGACATGTCCTGGGAAAACAGGACGTTTGGTCACCATACCATTAATGAGATCTTTTTCAACAATTGAGCACACTTAAAACACGTAGACTCTTGTCTGATGATCAAGGACACTGTCTGAAGTCTTTTATATATTAGTTCAAACAGTGACTTGGTACATCGGGACATGTATATCTCCCGGGACATGGAGACGCCATTTCCTCTCCAACTTACGGGGTTTTACATAATTATTGTATGGCCTTGCCTTACAATATAAAGCGCCTTGGGGCAACTGTTTGTTGTGATTTGGCGCTATATAAAAAAATTGATTGATTGATTGATGTATATAGGTATTTTTCTTCCATGTATTTTTTCTTCCTTTCCTTCTAACAAAACTCAAGCGTTTGGGAACTGAGGACACTAATTCTTGAAACTTTGTAGGTGGAATTCTTTCCCATTCTTGCTTGATGTATGACTTAAATTGTTCAACAGTCCGGGATTTCTGTAGTTGTATTTTGAGCTTCATAATGCGCCACACATTTTCAGTGGGTGACAGGTCTGGACTGCAGGAAGGCCAGTCTAGTACCCGCACAAGCCACGCTGTTGGAACATGTGCAGAATGTGGCTTGGTATTGTCTTGCTGAAATAAGTAGGGACATCCCTGAAAAAGGCATTGCTTGGATGGCAGCATGTGTTGCTCCAAAACCTGGATGTACCTTTCAGCATTGATGGTGCCATCACAGATGTGTAAGTTGCCCATGCCATGGGCACTAACACACCCCCATACCATCACAGATGCTGGCTTTTGAACTTTGCACTGGTAACAATCTGGATGGTCTTTTACCTCTTTTGTCTGGAGGACACGACGTCCATGATTTCCAAAAACAATTTGAAATGTGGACTCAGACCACAGCACACTTTTCCACTTTGTGTCTGTCCATTTCAAATGAGCTCGGGTCCAGAGAAGGTGGCGGTGTTTCTGGATGTTGTTGATGTATGGCTTTCGCTTTGCATGGTAGAGTTTTAACTTGCACTTGTAGATGTAGCGGCGAACTGTGTTAACTGACAATGATCTTCTTAAGTGTTCCTGAGCCCACGTGGTAAGATCCTTTACACAATGATGTTGGTTTTTAATGCTTAGGGATCGAAGTTCACGGGCATTCAATGTTGGTTTTCGGCCTTGCCGCTTACGTGTAGAAAGTTCTCCAGATTCTCTGAATCTTCTGATTATATTATGGACTGTAGATGATGGAATCCCTAAATTCCCTGCAATTGAACGTTGAGAAACATTGTTCTTAAACAGTTGGACTATTCTTTCACGCAGTTGTTCATAAAGTGGTGATCTTTGCCCCATCTTTGCTTGTGAACGTCTGAGCTTTTTGGAAATGCTCCTTTAAATTTAATCATGACACTCACAATTAGTGTCCTCAGTTCCCAAAAGCTTATTGAGTGTTGTTAGAAGGAAAGGTGATGTAACACAGTGGTAAACATGCCACTGTCTCAGCTTTTTTGAAACGTGTTGCAGGCATCCATTTCAAAATGAGCAAATATTTGCACAAAAACGATAAAGTTTATCAGCTTGAATATTAAATATCTTGTCTTTGTGGTGTATTTTATTGAATATAGGTTGAAGAGGATTTGCAAATCATTGTATTCTGCTTTTATTTACATTTCACATAACGTTCCAACTTCATTGGAATTGGGGTTGTATATTTACAGTGGTGAAAATAAGTATTTGACCCCCTGTCAGTTTTGCAGGTTTTCCCACCTACAAAGAATGGAGAGGTCTGTAATTTTTATCGTAGGTACACTTCAACTGTGAGTGACAGAATCTAAAAAAATCCAGTAAATCACATTGTATGATTTTTAAATAATTAATTTGCCTTTTATTGCATAAAATAAGTATTTGATCCCCTAGAAAAACACAGCTTAACAACTGATACAGAAACATTTGTCTGCCACTACAGAGGCCAGACGTTTCCTGTAGTTCTTGATCAAGTTTTCCCACGCTGCAGCAGGGATTTTGGTCCACTCCTCCATACAGATCTTCTCCAAATCTTTCAGGTTTGAAGTTTCAGCTTCCTCCAAAGATTTTCTATTGCGTTCAGGTCTGGAGACTGGCCAGGCCACTCCAGGACCTTGAAATGCTTCTTATGGAGCCCCTCCTTAGTTGCCCTGGCTGTGTGTTTGGGGTCATTGTCATGCTGGAAGACCCAGCCATGACCTATCTTCAATACTCTTACTGAGGGAAGGAGGTTGTTTGGCAAAATCTCGCAATACATGACCCCATCCATCTTCCCTTCAATACGGTGCAGTCGTCCTGTCCCCTTTGCAGAAGAGCACCTCCAGAGTATGATGTTTCCACCCCCATGCTTCGCGGTTGGGATGGTTTTCTTGGGGTTGTTCTCATCCTCTAAACATGGTAAGTGGAGTTGATTCAAAAAAGCTCTATTTTGGTCTCATCTGACCACATGACCTTCTCCCATGCCTCCTCTGGATCATCCAGATGGTCACTGGTGAACTTTCAACAGGCCTGGACATGTGCTGGCTTGAGCAGGGGGACCTTGCTGCCCTGCAGTATTTTAAACCATGACAGCATCATGTGTTACTAATGTAATCTTTGTGACTGTGGTCCCAGCTCTCTTCAGGTCAGTGACCAGGTCCTCCTGTGTAGTTCTGAGCTTTCTCAGAATCATCCTTACCCCACAAAGTGAGATCTTGCATGGAATCCCAGACCGAGGGAGACTGACAGTCATCTTGTTTTTTCCACTTTCTAATAAATAATCATAACAAGTGGTTGCTGCTTGCCTGTTGACCTGTAGTCCATCCCAGCCTTGTGCAGGTCTACAGTTTTGTCCCTGGTGTCCTTAGACAGCTCTTTGGTCTTGGCTATGGTGGACAGGTTGGAGTGTGATTGATTGAGTGTGTGAACAGGTGTCTTTTATACAGGTAACAAGTTCAAACAGGTGCAATTAATACAGGTAAAGAGTGCAGGTCTGTGAGAGCCAGAATTCTTGCTGGTTGGTAGGGGGTCAAATACTTATTTTATGCAATAAAATGCAAATTAATTATTTAAAAATCATACAATGTGATTTTCTGGATTTTTTTTTTTTTTAGATTCTGTCTCTCACAGTCGAAGTGTACCTACAATAAAATTACAGACCTTTCCATTCTTTGTATGTGGGAAAACCTGCAAAACTGACAGGGGTCAAATACTTATTTTCCCCACTGTAAATAACTGTCAAGTGAATGCTCATGCTGTGAAACATGCAAGAAGTTACTTAAAAATATTTCTATATTGTTGGTATCCTGTTTCCAATTAACCTGTTCACCTGTGGAATGTTCCAAACAGGTGTTCATCAACTTTCCCAGTCTTTTGTTGCCCCTGTCCCAGCTTTCTTGAAATGTGTTGCAGGCATCAATTTCAAAATGAGCAAATATTTGCACAAAAACAAAACAAAAAAAGTCTCAGTTTGAACATTAAATATGTTGTCTTTGTGATGTATTCAGTTGAAGAGGATTTGCATATCATTGCATTCTGTTTTTATTTACGTTTCACACTACACCCCAACTTCATTGGAATTGGGGTTGTATATTCCCTCCCATGTGCCCTAGGTCTTCCCAGTTGGACGTGCCTAGAAGACCTCCCCAGAGAGAAGATCAGGGGCCATCCTGACCAAATGTCCAAACCACCTCAGCAGGCTCCTTTTGATATGAGGAAGTAACAGCTCCACATTGAGTCCCTCCCAGATATTCAAACATCTCATTATGTCTGCGAGTGTAAACCCAGATACCAGACGGTATCCAAACCTGGATAAGCAGAGGAAAATCAATCACTGAATGAATAAAAACTTAGGTGTTGACATATGACCTCTGTCCTGGAAACTGGCAAGATCAATATGAATGGGATATGTACATGTGACCAAACTTCATACTCATATTTTCAGTATTCCAGTGTCCAGACTGGTATCTCAACCCCAAATCAGAAAAGGTTGGGACAGTATGGAAAATACTGAAATATATATTTTTTAAGTGCACAGATTCTTACATTGACTTTTACTTCTATTTCTTTGCAGGCAGTATGAATCCAAGATATTTCATGTTTTGTGTCATCAACTTCATGGCCAAAATGCTGTAGTTTACATTTCCTCACAATGCAAACTACAATCCTTAGTCTGCCCAAATAACCTTGTGTGTAACATAAAGTCGTTTCAGCCTGTACCCAGTGATCCCTAATAAAAATCCCTAAAAAATCTAATACCAAATACACCCAGTCCTCACCTTGGGTCACTAGTTAGTGTTCAAGTTTACACACATGAAAACAAGATTTTTAAACCTGTGTCAAGTCAAGTCTGAGAGCACACACTGGTGCTGTACTTCACTGTATCCACAACAACACAGAAACCACCTTGGGAACTGGATGGCAACCACACAGGCAGACAACCAGTCTATTCCCACATCTCTAAAATATCTATCTGCTACAACCAAGCGAAATGGTTAACAAGAGCAGTTGGCCCTTGGGAGAACTCAACCCAGGTTAAACACTCGCTCAGAGTCAGTGCACGTTTTGCCCTGGGCCCAGTTCACACCTGGGGCTGAATTCACATCAGGCTCACTTCTCCAGTATCAGGGGAACTGTGGGTGTCAGCTTAAGGTTCTCCAGCTACTGGGGTTCTCATCACTTAGGCACTTGTACTTGGATCATACACAGAGAAACACTTCACACGCCCAAAATATCAAAGCGTTCCCTCACAATGCAATTGACACTCCTCATCTTAGTTTAAGTAACTTTGTCACAAAGCCATTCCAGCAGTATCCAAGATCCTCCAAAGAGACCTAGAACCAAAGACATCCAGGTGTTGCCTTTGATTACTGGTTAGAAGAAACCACAGGAGAGCACCAAGGGTCTGGTCTTTGGAAGAGAGCCACTGGTGCGGTGCTGAGGGTTCCTCGACTGTATGGCAGAACCCAACTCAAAACCTGAGGTGGCATATGTGGTTTGGCATGTTAATACTCACCTCAGAAACATTTATGTTATATGCCATTGATTTCAACTCTTTAATTACTACATTGTTATATTTCTGCTTAGGGCCCTGTCCCACTGGGGAGAGGATTAATTGCGCATGAATTGAGTATACAAAGTGCGGGCCTTCATTGTCGTCCGCAACAAAAATGGCCAAAAATGACAAATCTCAGTATGAATTATGGATATATTAATAATATATAGCAAATATATGATGAACAATCACGGTTAGATAACGCATGTAGTGAGGAAACTGATCCGACACATTGAGATTATCACGGCAGTATTACGGGTGTATTATGAATGCATCACGCACGTGTTGCATGTGCACGGCATCTACATTGCATCTGCTGGATTGCAGCAGCTACGTCTTTGTGGATCTACACAGCCGGACCGGCACTGACTGGCAGGTATGTCGCTTTCTGCCATATATAGTACTTTGGGTTTACGTGACATGCTTGTTATACATTCACAGATTGTCCACAAATCAGCTGCAAAGCAGATGTAATAAAAAAGCTTTATTCGTCGCCAATTTGTATGCATTTGCTACAACATATTTTAGTTTGTGATGTGGACATGATGGGCACGCAATATATCTGTTTTACACACTGTCACAGTCAGCTGCCAAGCCGCAAATCCCTGTCAGTTATCAGCGGATATCAGCGGTTAACGGCAGATATACAGCACATAGAGTGAGTATGTATTGTGTATGAATTGAGTATATATGGAGTATGTAAGGCGGATGTTATCCGCATCCAGATTTTGAACAGCTCAAAAATCCTGGCTGTGGACATGCGTGCCTCTGCGGATGATCACGGGCATGTTTGGATGACGGCCGACTCATACAGGCATGTTACGTGGATATTGCGGATGTTTGGCAAATATGGGCCAATTTTGTGCACAATCCATACGCAAATCCTCCGAAACGCCAGTGGGACAGGGCCCTTAGGTTGTGTCAGGTTAAGTTTCATAGGACCAGTGTTCACACTGCTCTTATCTTCTTATGATGGCCAGTAAGTCTGCACTGGGTCACTGCACCATTACAAAGGTCTTTTATCTGCTTATAAGGACAACTTGCAACTGCCAGCATCTCCAGTATTCTTGTTATCTGAGAAGGCACAGCCAGCAAGTCTCCATTTCACTTCTTTTCTGATCACACGATATGGGTGGACTGTATGTCGCTGTGTACCCAGTAAGAACTGGTTGCAAGAACAGGTCCACTGATTGTAATGAGGAGAAGACCCCCACTCTATAAAAAGACGATGTACCTGTGTTTGGGGTTCTTTTCTGAAGCAGTTCTGTAGAAGAATTTTTAGGTCCTTATTTGAACTATGATGAACTATCAAGTGTCCTGATCTGAACTATATGTCCTCTGGTTGAACTAGCAGGTGTTCAACCCAAAAAAAAGGGCTCTATTAGTCATTTGGTCTGTCAGGTACTTTCCAAGGCCTCTTAGGTACTTTCCAAGTTGGCTGATATGCCAGCAGTGATGAGCCCGCAGGCCAGGTGCAGTGGGCCTCAGGCCAGCTGCACCTGTGGCAGAAGGTGTTTTTTAAAAAATCAGTTGTAAACCCTTCACGTTTTAATGGGAGCATTTGTCACATTGAAATAATGACCTAACACCTGCTTAGGGTTCACTAGAGGACGCTTCCAATAGAAAACCATGTCTTGGGAATAAAATAAATAAAAAAGTCAAAGGAGGAGCGATGCCCGCGGGTCTCCAATATATAGATGAGCGCGGTCGTCGCATATTCAGTCTCTCTAGAGGACTCAGTTTGTATAAGCTCTGTGTCGAAGGCTTAAATAAACTTACAAACTCTGTGCATTTTATCTTGCTTAAGGCTGAATTATTCCAAAGTGTTGTGTCCTTTTCTTGCAAACCACTTGCAATTAGTTTGTGTTATCTAAAGAAGACATCCTGAGACGACCAAAAAGAAGGACCGCGGCAGAACTTGGCGAGCCAGCTTCAGGAGGGTCCAGGGGCATTCCGGCAGCCTGGGATGGTCCGGCTCATCCCTCCAGACCGTAAATAACAGTGATCACGACTAAAAGGTAAGCAGAAACCTTTTATAACTTCTGCACGATCTGGAGGAGTGAGTCGGGATTTCCGCCCAAGTTGACAGGTGATATTTTTAATTGCCTCTTACCCAAAAGAACCTGGACTAAGAAAATTGACAAGAGACTAAAAAGATAAGATTGAAAATTATCAGGCCTTGTAGATAAAATGCTCAGAAGGTGTGTGTGTTCCCGGGAAAAAGAATGTCTGTGTGAGTGAAAGGTCAGGAATGTTCATGAACTCTGGTGCGGAAAAGAGTGCATGGAGAACTAACCTGGATGCTTGGGGAATAATTGGTGTTGAAATTCGTTACTAATGTGCCGGCTGATAGCATGCACTGTAGGGGTTAGTTTAGGGGAGTATACTGACAAATAGGTACAAGGTAATACAAAGTTATTTAAAGAAAAAAGAGACTGAAGTAAAATAAGTGAGAAAAAAGAGTTTAACAGAGAATAAGTGCAGAGGAAGCACAAGATAAGCGCCTGAGGGGGCGCAATAGAAATACAGTACGTGATAAAGAGATTTAAAGAGAAAAAGTGCAAAGAAGCACAGCTGACAGTAAGTAAAAAGAGCTCAATAAAGGACGTCATTTTTTAAGAAAAGAGAAAAACTATAAAAAATGAAGAGTTAGTGCAGAATACATGAGAATTAATGAAGCAGAAAATAGTGCAGTAAGGCACCAAATACACGCTTGTGGGGCGTGGGAGAAATATAGAAGTGAAGATTAGTGCATACTGAAGAATAAGTAATTAAGTACACAGTAATATGAGTTTTTTATAAGAAAAGAATTGGAAAAAGAGAGTATTTTCAGTGCAAAGGCACATTAAGCTCACAAGGAGCTCAATAAGTGAAAAAAAGTAGATATAATGTACGCTTGGAGAGCGTAGGAAACATATACAAGTGAGAAGAAAGTGCACGAAAGCACAGGATACGCACGCGAGGTGCGGTAAGGCGTAGAAGTAAATGAAATATTGTACGCTCAAAGAGGAGCTTGTTAAAAATAATATATGAGTTGCTGGCAGCGGCGGAGAGCTGTCTAACGTGAAGAAGAGATACATACTCAAACAGAACACATTGATGTTAAGTGATTAAAAAAAGGGGTTGTTTGGGGCCACGGAGTGAAAAGTGGCAGAAGTCTAGATAGAGATATTGTTGTGTGGGCCGCTGAAGAGGAGGTACTGCTGGCCCACCACCACCAGAGGGCGCCCTGCCTGGAGTGCGGGCTCCAGGCACCAGAGGGCGCTGCCGCCTCACAGGAGCAGCCGGGGTGACAGCTGTCACTTATCACCTACGACAGCTGTCATCAATCATCTGATCTTCAGTGGTATATCAGCAAGACGACATCTCCACCTCTTTGCCGAGATATCGCTCTACCAAGGAGGTAAAGTACTCAGCCGACTGTGTTGTCTTCCTGACATTAATACTTTGTTACTTTGTGCGTTGGATAGCAGACATTTCTTCCGACGAGAGGTGGAGGTGGTTTTCCCACCATACGTGTTGCTGGGTGCAAACGCACCCACATTTAACTGTTTTTGTTCCTCGCCAGCAGTACCAGATCCGACAAGCGGAGGCAGTGGCCACCTGGGAGTTCGGGACTTGGCGGCTCCAGTATTCCCGGGGCTCGGTGGCAGAGGAAATCGTGTGGTTCCGGTTCTGCTTTGGACAGACGTCTCTTATCTTCGAGCCTGCCCACGTGACACATTTTGTCTACTTTTGTAATCTGCTGTGTTTGTTGTGCTTATTCACAACAGTAAAGTGTTGTTATTTGACTTCCTCCATTGTCCGTTCATTTGCGCCCCCCTGTTGTGGGTCCGTGTTCCTACACTTTCACAACAGATATATAGAAATTTGTTTTTAATAATTTTTGTGTATAAAGCTTTTGAAGATTGTTGTGTGGGAGAGCGGAGAGTAAGCGGGGAGTTGCAGGCAAGCTGTGAGGGCTTGCAGGCTGGCTGACATACAAGATTAATGTGAAGAGTACGAGGAGAAGGAGACATTTAGACCCAACAGGAGGACTTGGGAGGTGCATGACAGGCAAAGAGGAAAGTGAGAAACAGAGACAGTGGAGAAAAAACACAGGAGAAGAGACTGCTATGTAAATACAGAGAAGGTAGATATTATTTCAAAGAAAGAAAACTAATAAACAAACATAGCAGAAAAAGACAAGAGAAGCGGAAAGTGAAAAATTAGAAGGAAAATAGAAAGTCGGGAGCAAAGACATTAGGAAGTGTTAGGGTTGTAAGAGGATTAAAGAAATAAAGTTGGGTATAAATCAAAAGAGTGAAAGCTTAGATTATAGTAAAAAAAAAGCTGACAGACTGATCAATGCTTGGGACAGTCATTGATGGGAGACTTAAGTGATGATGAAATAATACTCCCAGAACATTACTTGACTGACAGAGACATCGAAACCCAGGGAATCAGGACACATTTTTGGCTGGAAAGGACCTATTTTGACAGTGTAGGAGCAGAACATTGGCAGGACGAACAAGAGATCAATCAGAAATTATGGCAGATTACTAAGGTAATCAATCTGAAGCAAAAGAAAGAACAATTCCCTCTAATTAATTGGGAGCTGCTGATAAGACGTCTGTGGCATCAGGGTTTAACCCCGTGGCTGGAGCTGCTTTGTGCTGATCCTAATAAAGAAATTAGCATACCATTAAATCATTTAATAACACTACCAACCGATCCAGGTGAAGAACTGTTTCCTAGGTTGACTCTGACTGTGGTCCCAAGGAAGGTTCGGTGGGAAACAGGTAAATTTTCATATTTAGTTAAAGAAAAAGAAGACGGGCAAAACAGTTGGAAATTTAATCCTTTTAAGGGTTTAAAATACAAAACAGGTGTTACAGCCGGCAAGCTATTGGTCTGGATCAGGACAGCCCCTGAGGGACTACCAGAACACCATAGAAACACCTCACATAGCGTTTGTCAGGGTTACATGGGTAACTCTCAAGGTCAAGGTTGGACCCTCTGCCTATTGGCAATAGGGGGGCCTAGAGAAGACAGAGGGGAAAACGGTGGCATTGGCTATTTCTATGATACCTAAGGAAGAGCCAACCGTCACCGTTAATATACAAAACAGAGATTTCCCTTTCATGGTGGATACAGGGGCAACATACTCTTACATAGGGAAAATGGGCGCTCATCTCCCCCTCTCTGGGTCTGTAATTAAGACCATCGGCTTCTCTGGGAAAACTCAAATAATACCTTTTACATGCCCACTTCCTGTAACGATTGCAGGAAAAACAATTGAAACACCCCTGTTATACTCACAAAATACACCTGTGAATTTGCTGGGAAGAGACATTTTATGTAAGCTACAAACCCAGATAGTGTGTACCCATCAAGGACTGCAAATACACTTTTCTGACAAAGCACTCACCAACATTATGGTGCTTATGGACATGGAAAACAAGGTCCGAACTGTGCAACCCATGGTATACTGGCTGAAGTTACAACCACAAAATTCAAATCTTCAACTGGAATGGGAAAAATGGAAGCCCTGGGCAGAACAACACTGTGCAGCAGTATATACACCTAGTGTACCTTTACATGTCACCCTGATGTTTGATGCCAAACAAGAACAGACTGACTATGCATGCTGCTGGGATGCATTGATGAATCAACGGCTGTTTCACATAACCACCACAGAAATTTATTTAGGCCCCCAAGGGGCCGCAGCTTCTGTCAAGCTAACTTCAGCTGAACAACAATGGTATCAAGTGCCGAATGCCACGCCTCATGTGACCCTTTTAGTCTCAGAAAAGTATGAATCCCATGACCTAGGTCCAATGGTAAAGACAGCCTCAGAAGTTGAAGAATGGCAAAACATGGAAAGTCCACAAGTACATCTGTCAAAAGACCAGCAGTTTATACGAATTAACTTAAAAGTAAATGATGAGGCTATAGCTCAAAAAGTGGAGCTCAATCCTAGACCAGAGGGACAGATGGTGTTATCGGCCCAACAAGAGAAATTGTTAGAGCAAATACCACCAGTGGTGTGGTCCAAAAGCAAAACAGATGTAGGACTAGTAAAAACAGCCTTACCAGTAAAAATAAAAGTAAAACCGGGAGCAAAACTGCCTCACCAAAGGCAGTATCCATTAAAACCTCAGGCTATTGAAGGCATAAAACCAGTAATTAAGGGACTAATGGCAGCTGGAGTTTTAATAAAAACTGCAAGCCCATGTAATACTCCTATCTATCCTATCCCTAAAAACAATACCAAAGAGTATCGGCTGGTACATGATCTGCGTCCTATCAATGCAATAATAGAAATGGATGCACCTATAGTACCTGATCCGCATACTATACTATCAAGCATCCCTGCTGGAGCAAAATGGTACACAGTAATCGATCTGTGTTCAGCCTATTTCAGTGTGCCTGTGCACCCAGATTCACAACATTTGTTTGCATTCACATTTCTGGGACAACAGCTAACGTATACACGGCTACCTCAGGGACTGAACCTGTCCCCAGCCATCTTTAACAAAGTCCTGGCTGAAGATTTACAACACCTTGACATACCCAGTACATTGGTGCAATATATGGATGATCTCCTTATTGCATCAAAGACTCAAGAACAGTGTGAAAAAGATTCATTAATTGTATTGCATGCATTGGCAGATGGAGGTCATAAAGTAAGTAAGGACAAATTGCAGTTCTGCAAACAACAAGTAGAATACTTGGGAAGACAGTTGTGTGGGACCACGCGATGTATAGCCCCAAGCCAAGTGGAGGCTATAATCAAGGCTCCCAAACCCCAAACAGTGGGACAGATGCTTTCATTCCTTGGGATGGCAGGGTACAGTCGGCCATGGATTTGTGATTATGCTATAAAAACTGCACCTTTGCGTGCCATGATTAGAGCAGTGGGGCAAACAAGCAATGCAGCTCTCCTCGTCTGGACAGATGAGGCAACGGGAGCTTTTGAGGCCCTAAAAACAGACATGCAATCTGCTCCCGCGTTAGGTAACCCAGATTATGGGAAACCTTTCCATTTGTATGTTACTGAAAAAGCTGGTTATGCTTGTGCTGTACCAATGCAGGAAACAAATGAAGGAAAACAACCATTGGCCTATTATAGTACAAAGCTTGACAACATTGAAACAGGATTGCCACCATGCTATCAGGGTCTAGCAGCAGCTGCCTTTGCATTTCAAAAAGCATCATCCATAATCATGGGACATGCAGTAACATTGTACACGTCGCATCAGTTACATGCCCTGCTAACCAGTCAACGTTTTGTCTTAACACAAGCTAGACGCACTGGATATGAAGTTGTGTTGTCCGCTCCAGAAATAACAATACAAAGTTGTCACACGGTGAATCCCGCCACCAAATTGACCACACCGTTAGATGGTACTCCACAAAACTGTGTGGCAGAGACAGAGAAATTTTTGAGAGCCAGAGAACATTTGTATAATCACGCCATAGATGCAGATCTAACCCTGTTCGTGGACGGCTCATGCTTTCGGGATGCCGCGGGATTGCATGTGGGTATGGGGATTGTTAAACTAAACACGGATGGCGAGACCTTTGAATTACTGGAGTCCCAAGGAATTGATCAGCCTTGTTCAGCCCAACTGGCAGAAATCAAAGCCTTAACTATGGCTTGCCAGATAGCTAAAGATCAACGTGTTAATATCTACACCAGGGTTGGGCATCGAGGGCCGAGACACTGCAGGTTTTCCATGCAACCATTCACCTCAGCAGGTGGGTTGCTGATGAGCTTCTCCTCTGAACATAAACACCTGGTTGTCAATGAAATCACCTGCTGAGACACCTGATCATTAATGAAATCACCTGCTGAGGTAACTGGTTGCACGGAAAACCTGCAGTGTCTCGGCCCTTTATGGCACATGATTGCCCACCCCTGATCTACACAGACTCGGCCTACGCTTATGGCGTATGTCATGTACATGCAAACATTTGGAAACAAAGGGGATTCCTGAGAGCAGATGGCACCCCTGTCACTCATGGAGAAGCGATTTCCCAACTGTTACAAGCTCTCCAATTACCGTCTGAGGTAGCCATCATTAAATGTGCAGGTCATCAAAAGAATAATAACATCATAGCTCAAGGTAATAACCTAGCAGATGACGCAGCTCGCAAAGGAGCACAAGGGGAAAATATGTTTCCCCTGTTAACCATCCAAGATTGTGCCCCACTGGTTTCACTTGACGCACTGATAGTGGCTCAAAGTAGGGCCAGTGGAGAAGAAAAACGAATGTGGGTTAAACGAGGCGCTATTGAGACACATAGTCAGGGGCCAGAGGACAAGCTGTGGCGCAGTAGTCATGGACATTTTGTGTTACCCACCAATTTATTACGACATGCAATCATTTGGGCCCACGGACCCGATCATTGTTCGCGAGTCCAAATCATGAACAAACTAAAAGCTGTCTGGTGGTCACCATATATGGCAGCTACAGTGGATCGTTTGTTGAATGAGTGTGAGGTATGTGCCCAGTACAATGTCCGGAAATCATTCACAGCCCCTTTAGCCCACATTCCGGTCCCTGATGGGCCATTCAGACATCTTATGATGGATTTCATAGACATGGGAACTGAAAACCGAGTTAAACGAATGAGATATGTTTTGGTAGTGATATGCAGGTTCAGCCGATGGATTGAGGCAGTAGCCTCTGCAAATCAAGACCATAAAACGGTAGCCAAATTCTTGTGCCGAGACGTCTTTCCAAGATTTGGCATTCCAGATACTATCTCATCTGACAACAGTAGGGCTTTTGTAGCCAAGGTTACACAAGAAACATTCAAACAATTGGGTATCAAACAGAAATTTGGGTGTGTTTATCACCCCCAATCAAATGGGGCGGTGGAACGGGCTAATGGCATTTTAAAGAACAAACTAGCAAAAATCATAGCAGACAGCAATGGCAAACTAACCTGGCTGGATGCGTTGCCGCTTGCTTTATTGTCAATGCGCTCACAAACTAACCGACTAACCCATTTGACACCATTTGAAGCTCTTACAGGTCAGCCGATGCCTATTCCATACCTGAGAGGACCCTACGAAGGACCATCGCTGGAGCAGCTACAAGACGAATGGCATAATTATCTGAGACAGTTAACCCAAATACACAAAACTATCTTTTTGCAGGTCAAAGGTGCCACAGAAGACAGAGAAGCAGAGATTCCACTTGAAAATCAGACCATCCAGCCTGGTGATCTGGTTTACGTCAAAGTGTTCAAAAAGAAGTGGGACAGGCCCCGCTGAGAAGGTCCTTTTAAAGTTATTCTTGCCTCATGTACAGCAGTCAAAGTAGACGGTAAGGACACTTGGTTTCATTTAAACCACTGCTGTAGGGTTGGTGGCCCAGCGCCCCTGCGGCCTCGGCAAGCTCGTCTTGGCAGAGCCGCCGGGCCAAGGGGGGAAGCAAGAGAAGCCAGAGACCCTACAGCAGCACCGAGGGATGGCCACGCCTCCCTGCAGCCAGAAGCAGCACCGAGGTAAGGCCACGCCTCCCTGCAGCCAGGCGAACGCCGGCCAAGGTGCTCACAGAGACTGATTGAACAAAGACGACGCACAGCTTCAGAGAGTAGTGGATCCCTGCCAGATAGAGCAGTGACAGACTCAGATGCAGACTCAGAAACAACTGGAGACGCAGGTCAACAGACAGACAGAGATACAGACCGACAGATAGACAGGCCACAGGAGACATTAGACTGGGACAGCAACTCAGCAGATTTACCGACAGAAGAACCACAGAAAGTACAACCCAGACAAAGCACAGATACACCACACATCCCTAGTGACAGCTCATCTAGCGACGGCTCACTCAGTAGCACCAATTTATTTTACCAATGGTTGAAATTTTCGGCTAGGCAGATCAGTGAAAAGCCTTGCATAGCCTGTCACCGGAAGGGTGTGATACCTCAGGCTAAACCCCTACCTGATATCAACAACTGTTATAGGAGTCCCCAACATAACTTAGACCAAGCAGAGTGCTATACACAATGTGTTATGAAAATGGCAGTAGGGGATAAAAAATATGCTGCCGACAGTAAACTTTGTCCAGTGCCTCTAAGTACAGAAGGAACCATTCCACCTATGATTAAAATAGAGAAAGGGATGATACACCCATTTTGTATAGCTAAAGGCGTAGTAGCACAATACATAAGCGATTGGCAGGTAGGGACGACCCAGTCAAAACACCACATACAGTGTATGCAAAAGCAACAAGAATATAAACCGGCCAAAGCATCATGGAACATCACCGTATGTCACACCCTGCCAGCAGCAGGCATACAATGTGAACAAATAGTACCGGCCACAGGGGGGTCTGTAATTGGACTGAATCTCACCCATGCTTCATGGGTATCTACTCCAAATTTAGCTAAGGGAACGGTACCCTTGGCTGACATCTTTTGGATATGCGGACAAAGAAGGAAACTCCTGTCATCGCTGTCCCCTAATTGGAAAGGCCTTTGTGCTCCCGTGATGCTCACAGGAGCAATAACAGTAATTGAAATGCCAAATTCAATACAACCCATGCCACAGAAACTTCGTAAGAAAAGAGGAATAATGACATTTAAAACAGACCACAACGTCACAGTAAGAAACGGGATACCAGAAGGGATACCCCGACAATTAGAAGCCATAGACAGTAGCAGAGTCAAAGCAGATGAAGACGGGGATAAATGGGGATGGGCATTGGCTCTGTTCGGGGTTACTCCAAAAGTCCGTTCTAGGTTCTAGGAGGTGCAGTGGATTAATTACTTGTGGTATAATCAACAAAGATATTTGAATTGGACATTGGCAGCTGTAGGAGCCTTAACCGAACAACTGCACGCCACCTCGCTAATGACAATGCAAAATAGATTAGCTATCGAGATGATGATGGCTGATGAACAAGGAGTTTGTATTATGATCAAAGCCACCGAGTGTTGCACAGCTATTCCCATGCGTACAGGGGAAGACGGAAACTTGACAGAGCTCTTAATCACACTTGGAGAGATGCAACAGGAACTATTAAGTAACTCCATAGGAGGGAGAAATGAAACTGACGATTCTGGATACATTGTAGGGAATGGAGTGAATATTGGCCCACTATTTACACTATTTGGGGCTCTAAGGAGAGGGTGGATATCATGGAAAGACTGGTTATATCATATAGGTGTAGTCTTGGCACTAACAGGGGTGGCGGTCTTGCTGGTAATATGTTGTGGTATTCCCTTGATAAAATTTCTGGTCAATAAATTGATTGCATCCACAGTAGGACAGCTCCCACTGTTAGCCGTCCGAGCCCTAGAAGAAATCACAAATGAAATAGATAGAGAACCAGAATATATGGAAATGGATGAAATACCAATTATCCTCCCCGACAGCCCCCAGCTACCTAATATTGTGGCGTATACCCCAGATAGGGAGGACTGGGATGGACCGTGCTTGGTGATATTGTAGACGAGGAAGAAGACATGCACGCACATTTACATTCACACACATGCACCCACAACAATGAGGGATAGGATAGACAATATCTGAAAGAATGACATGAAGCAGTAATAATGACCGTATATGTATATTAATAGGACACAGGAGTATGGCTGAGAGACTCCCCTGATCAGGGACTTATGCCTGATCTGCCTCTATCAAGTCTGATTGGACTCTCAGAACTGTTTGGAGAAGAGGATATACAGGAGGGACGGTCGAGCCATGATTGGTCGCCACAGCCGCCATCCATCCAGCAGCTAAACCAGTTGGCAACAGAAAGATCTGCATCGTTCCAGCAGCTGGCGATGACGGCTTCACAGAATCTGCTTGCAGCAAGAGTCGGCCCGAGGACTCCACCATCATCTGAAGGACCCTTTGGACTCAGGAACACACCCCTTCCGCAGATGCCATGGAGACAGTCACATGTGCCAGTGGCAACGATACCCTCCAGGGGAGGCAGCCAAGGTCGGCCATATGCAGCAACCGCCCGAGTGCATCCTAGACCCAATTCACTGCTAGGACCTGTCCCCAGCTTTCCACCCCCAAGGCAGGAGAGATATTCCGATCAGCCCAGTGCCTCTGGAGGAAGATCAGCAGGGGTGGACCTTAGCCGAACTCACCCACCAGGACAGAGGGGAGCTTTGTACAGGCTGCTAAATGCCCAGAGTGTCCCAACCACTTGCCCGTGCGACACCAACAATACTCCCCCCACACACGAGATGCCTTCCCCTTTGTACTTCCTGTCCCCTTGACTGCACAACCTTAATCTGGTCATGGTCACCCCACTGGACATGGCAATCTTGGCTCGAGAGCTTCGTCTTCCACAAGAGTCTGCTCCAAAAACCTTGGAGCAGCTCCTGCCCCTCACAAATCACATTCCCCATGGGCTATTTGATGAAATCATGCCAGACAGCTGCATACCTGTTAAGGATACACCGTGACAATGCCAACATCTCTTGTGCTCAGGAGGGCCTCCATACTCAACTGTGTTGTCTTCAGTCTAGTATGGACATGCTAGCTACCATGATGGAGCATATGGAGAGGGAACACCTAGGGCTGGCCACCACCACCCTGAATGTGGGCAAGAATTCTCTGGGGGCCCTGTACAACTTGGCCAAGCAGCACAAGGAGCTGGAAAGATCCATCAGAGAACTGCGCGACTGTCTGAAAGCCAGAATTCCTGATCCTCCCCCCACTACCCCTGAAAGGCCAACCTCCCCATATTCCCCAACTTCTCCCAAAACTTCAGATGCTGAGTAAATGCTGAGGAGCGCGGACTGACGTAATGGCACTGAAAACGGACGATGACCTTGGTTCTTGAGTTTGAATTGCGGACTGGTTTCAGAAATCTGAGTGTAAATAAAAACAAAGAAGGATATATGTTAGTAACGAAGGTCGGGTAAATGTCTGTCCTTACCATCATCTGCGTAACACAGATAAAGCTAAATGCATACACATAGATATCACATTGCAAAGTTATAAAAAGGGGACCCTTACACGGCGTGTTTGGAGATTTAGTAGTAAAAGAGGCACCATAGGGACCCCTTTTTCTTAAATTATAGCATGCCTCAAGAGACATGCATCGCCTAAATTTGGCGTCTGGCCAAAAAGGGCATTAGAAAACAAGCTGAAAAAGAAGAAAAACAAAGTGGAAAATGTTGAGAAATGGCCTATAATGAAAACCATTATATGATTGATTAAGGCAAATGACTTAAGGACGGACATGAAGGGAAACCATTTATTGTGTTTATCATTTAACTAGATATAGCTGCGCTAACCTTAGAATAGTTTCTTGATTGGTTGACTAAATAGTGGTAACGTAGGGGTTATTTGATGCATTTAAATAATAAATGTGTGACGCTTTAACAAAATAATATGTAGAACCAAGTATAATGTGTTGGAGCCTCTGGTTGAGTGAGACAATAGATGCCAGAAGATGATTGGTTGCACTGATGTCAATGTAATGCCTTTACTTTGCCATGATTAAGAGGTTGCTGTAACTTGTTTTATGTGGCCATTTTAAGTGCCTTGAATTACACCAAAACTCAATGTTTGAATGCCACCTTGCGTTGATATAATCCAGCTAATTGATCACCTTGTGCCTTAGTATGTAGGTTCACCTGCACTTAAATATATTTACCGTGTGAAGTATCACTTATATTCATATCCGCACCAGAGTTATCAGTAATTCGAGTGATGTGTTTTTTTTTTATTATTATTGCAATGCACAAATGAGGGTGTCTTGTCAGTAATGGGACTCTTTCGAGTCCCAGAGGAGGGACTGTAGAAGGATTTTTAGGTCCTTATTTGAACTATGATGAACTATCAAGTGTCCTGATCTGAACTATATGTCCTCTGGTTGAACTAGCAGGTGTTCAACCCAAAAAAAAAGGGCTCTATTAGTCATTTGGTCTGTCAGGTACTTTCCAAGGCCTCTTAGGTACTTTCCAAGTTGGCTGATATCCCAGCAGTGATGAGCCCGCAGGCCCGCTGCACCTGTGGCAGAAGGTGTTTTTTAAAAAATCAGTTGTAAGTCCTTCAAGTTTTAATGGGAGCGTTTGTCACATTGAAATAATGACCTAACAGCTGCTTAGGGTTCACTAGAGGACGCTTCCAATAGAAAACCATGTCTTGGG
The DNA here is from genome assembly GCF_902500255.1 of Thalassophryne amazonica. Taxonomy (NCBI): domain Eukaryota; kingdom Metazoa; phylum Chordata; class Actinopteri; order Batrachoidiformes; family Batrachoididae; genus Thalassophryne; species Thalassophryne amazonica. The sequence goes on from NC_047122.1 coordinate 36,395,150, forward strand.
AATAAAATAAATAAAAAAGTCAAAGGAGGAGCGATGCCCGCGGGTCTCCAATATATAGATGAGCGCTCAGAGGACTCAGTTTGTATAAGCTCTGTGTCGAAGGCTTAAATAAACTTAAAAACTCTGTGCATTTTATCTTGCTTAAGGCTGAATTATTCCAAAGTGTTGTGTCCTTTTCTTGCAAACCACTTGCAATTAGTTTGTGTTATCTAAAGAAGACATCCTGAGACGACCAAAAAGAAGGACCGCGGCAGTTCCTATATGAGCTATGTTCAGTAAGAACCCAGATCTGTCTGACTTCACATGAAATTTCAATCAATGTTTTGATGTCTGTATTTCTGAGTTTTTAGTTAGGACAGCACCACTGAAGAGCCGGGTCTTTACAATTTGGTGCCATGACCCGGACGGTCTGATCCTGATTGGGGCACTAACTGAGAGACCACCAGAAAGGACGGAGGATGATTTTCTTCCAAGCTACCGAGGCCTTGAAATAAGGTAAGCAGAAAACTTGTTGTATTATAATAGCGCATTTCTGCACATTGAGTATTTTGAAAATAGTGTTTGTTGTTAGTACATCATTTGTCTTTGGTAAAACATTACACCACACAAATAGAGTGCTCGGTACTATCAGGAGGACTTTCTCATACCTGGATATTCAGAACTTCAATTTATTATACAAGGCCTTAGTCTGCCACATTAGGAATTTGTCAACCAAATCTGGTCACCACAGTAGAGGAAACATAAAAGGACTGGACTCAGAGGACTGGACCAACTTGTCCTTATCTGAGGAATAATTGGTGGAAGAAATAAGGACGGGGTAAAAGATGTTAACCCTGGTGTTGGTGTTATATGTGTTCTTATTTTGTGTTTAAAGCATTCTCTGACTGAATAGTCATGGCTGAATATTGTAAAATGCTTAAAATTGTGTGTGCTATTGCATTGTGTGTGAACTGCCTCAGCGCTTTGGAATGTTTGGTATTAGCTGTCATATCGGTCGTTTAAGGACAAAGTGGATTTAAAACACTCACGTCACAGAGGCAGGTTGCAACTTTTCATACGGAGAAGTGCCAAATTAACTCAGGCCCGATCTGACGTGTATTGGTATTGTGGTGTACAGGTATATCCTTCCAGAAACCCCGGATTGGACATGCACCATTCTTATAAATATTTCACTGAGGATTATAGATTACTCTGACAAATGGGACATTTTCAATTATACACTTAATAGCAGGAGTCTCTTTATGAACATTCCAAAAATTCAGGACTGTTTAAAAATATCCAAACATTTTTCAGCTATTGCAATTTCTGAAACACGGTTGAAAGATGAGCAAGAGGATGTTGTCCAGCTTAAGGGAGTATAATTTCCTAATATAAAAGGGGTAGGTGTATATAAGCTTTTGTTTCAACCACAGTTTTGGTTACTTAGGCTAACTGAGAAATCAGGTTTTTTGTACTGAAATAAATTCATTCATTCATTCTCTCACTCATTGCTCCACTGACCACCAATATGACAGATAAGGATCTGATTGAGCATTCCAAAAATCAAAGAAAAGGGAAACCAGTTTGTTAGGTTTTAACTAAGGAGGGTTTGAATCCACAATGCAGGCAGCGATGAGGCAAGCGTTCGGCGCAAACACACAGGTATTGTCCAAATTGTGACAAAAGTTCCCAACAAGAGCAAAACAAGGTGTGGCAAAAAGGTCCAAAATAAACACACAAGCAAGGGTCAAACCATAGACATATATGTAGACACCTCATGGACTGTCACTGCCTATTGAAGCTGACGTATATGCCGGCTGCCATCTTGGCTGGGTCCCTTGTGCCCCCAGTGCATTTATTTGTACTGAGGAAGGTGTATCCCCAACTACAATAATCCATAACTCCCCGAATTTTTACCAGATTTTCCCACGGTTTGGTTTGATATAGATAAATCTAGAAATTTATTTTATAATTTAGTAAAGAAACAAGTTTGGATTGTTCATTTGAATTTATTTCTCTCTCTCTATCGCACACACAGGACATCACTTTAATTTCCTTTGCTTCGCTCACCTGGTTTTGTTACAAAGATGAATCAAAAAGACACACACATCCAAGATGGGTTAAAATGGCGTGCTGGATCAAGGTGACACAAATATTAAAGCAAAAATCTGCACAGCCTAAGTGCTCCCATGCAAAAAACAAACAAACAAACAAACAAACAAACAAACAAAACCCTATATATATATATATATATATATATATATATATATATATATATATTAGGGGTTTCTAATAAAAGTTTTTTGTTTTGTTTTGTTGTTTTTTTTGCATGGGAGTGCTTAGGCTGTGTGGATTTTTGCTTTAATATTTGTTACAAAGATGAACATTTTTTTAAAGGTCAGGAAAAGAAAGTTCCAGGTCATTCCAGGGTCTTAAACAACCTTGTTAGGCTTTTGACTGGGGCTGAAGAGCTAAAAGCCTTGAAAAAGAACTGTGTTGCACATCTTCTTGCGTGTGCTGGCACTCCGTTTTACGATGTGGTGCAGCCTTACTTTGTGAAATACAGGCACCACTCAATTCCAAAGAACTGAAACAAAAGCACATAAGTGGATGGAAATGCGTACAAATGTACTCTTCAAATTCAAATTCACTTGAGTTGCGATAGTAGTTGGATGGAAACACAGCTAATGAGAGAGAGTACCAGTTCCTGCTATAATAACGTGACACATAAGTACCGTTTGTTACCATGACATAGTATTACAAATGGTAAAATAATAATAAGTTATTGGTCAATCTTATTTATGAAAGGTAATCCCACGCGATATGGTTTTTATACTGCGCCGGTTATTGCAACTGTAAGCAGCACAAAATAGACAAATTTGCTCACTCTCCATTGACTCCGGATGACTGTGGTGCGAGTCTATTGTGAAAAGACCCATCCAATATGGCAGCGACACTGGATTATGTTGCAAGTTATGAGCAGTGATGCCGGCATGTAACGCGTTACTCTAATCTGACCACTTTTTTTAGTAACGAGTAATCTAACGCGTTAATCTTTCCAAATCAGTAATCAGATTAAAGTTACTTCTCCATGTCACTGTGCGTTACTATTATTTTTCATTGTGGGTCGATAGCAGCATTAAACTTGGTCTGTGGGCAGGAGGTCGGGGTTCGACTGAACTGCCCACTTTAAGTGAGCTGTGAGCTTTTCATCCGCGGTTTTTTGCAGCTGCTCGACTCGTCGTCTCCTCTTAAAGCGCGGTGATCAGCACACCTGCACTGAGCTTTACAAAGACATTTTTATACTTTTTTCCTCCTTTATTTAGAGCTGAGCTGAGCCGCTCCGTATCTGCACGTTAAAACAGCTGATCCTCCGCGACGCGTCAACAACTAACACTATTTTCCACTCAAATGCACCTAAACTCTCTTTCTGAGGACCACATGATGTGAAAACACAATAAAACTTTCTTACCTGTAAATCTGGTCACGTTTTCTGCATAAATAAATGTTATCCATTCTTTGTGCTCAAACGCCAAAGCAGGGGCGAATCCAGATGGAATGGGGGCGTGGGGGAGGGATGTGCCCCCCCCCTCACAACATCCCTAGATTAAAGGTCCAGTTTTGAAGCCTTTTTTTACTACAACTACTAATACTCCTTAAAATAATATTAATTTCGACAAGTAAAATATTTAGAGAGAATTTAAATGTTAGAAAAATGCTAGAATGAATTTAATAGTTACATTTATAAACAATGTAGGTTCGAAATTGCAAGTTTTACTGTTACAGTGCTGTCAACAGTTAAATATGAGGTCAAGAAAGAGGTCTTTATTTTACTTTTTATAAAACAAGTATTTATTTTCATTGAAGTCAAGAAAGGGTGACTATAAAGTAAGTTTTGGCAAAACAGGTATCATTGTCATGTTGAGGTGGCAGAGGGTTGTTGTCGGCAGCTGGGAAAAGTAACTAAAAAAGTAACTAGTAATCTAACTTAGTTACTTTTACAATTGAGTAATCAGTAAAGTAACTAAGTTACTTTTTCAAGGAGTAATCAGTAATTGGATTACTTTTTCAAAGTAACTGTGGCAACACTGGTTATGAGGCATCTACGTATATAATGTCTATGGTTCAAACAGTCACTTAAAAAAAAGAGTCAGCACACAGGAGTACAAAAAGATAAGCAGGTAACTGGAGAATACTCACAAATCAAGGAGCCATGTGAAACATCTGGCAAACTAACAGGAACAAGGTGTGGCTTAACTACAAAATGAACTGATGATTGAATGGAAGACAGGTGTGTGCAAAGGTCAACAGACAAAAGGAAGGTGGCAAAAATAAACAGACTAAGAAGGTGAAAAAAGGATAAAACAAAGGCAGGGGAGTGAACAAGTCAAAGGTAAGTAACCACAAAAAGGTGGAAAAAAATAGCAAAGATAATAAGTAAGTAACATCATGCAGAAGTCAAAAACCAAAATATAAATCCAAGCATACAAAAGGAAAAACAATCGTGGAACTCTGAAGTGCAAATGGGAGTAAAATAAGAGAATACTCACAAGATTAGCATGTTAAATAAACTAACACATAAAAAGAGGCAATCAAAAACAACAAGAACTCAACAAAAACCCTTGAACTTATATAGGCAAGTAATGTGGAACTAAGAAGGGCATTAAAGGCCACGGAGGCAAAACCAACACGAGCGGAAACAATCATAAATCTAACACAAGATATCTGAACCAGATGAATAATATCAAATGAACCAGAGGGACCCATGCAGGAGACCAAAACCCAGACGCAAGAGAAATGCCATGAACAAAGACAGAGGCTGACCCAGTTTTTTTGGATGGCCCAAAAACCCACAACAGGCACCCCCCAACGATGCCTCAGACAGCCAAAGAACTCCCCACCCAACACAGAACAGAGAAAAACAAAAGAATATTGGCAGGGAATCCAGAACAAACCCGAACAAAGACACCAGACAAAGCCTCAGAACCCAACAAAAACCAGAGGAGGGGGACAGAAAGGTGGGATCACCGCCAAACAAACCTGGAACACCAAAGTAACAATCACGAAACAAAACATTTTGCCATACATGCCCAAACGGCCGACTAAGTGTGACGACCAAGTCCAAGAGCTGGTTTCACAACCAGCCAGACCCAAAGGCGAAGTTGTGGGGTTGACTGCATGATACGGCCACCAGGAGTGCAGTGCAGAGTCTGGAGGATGACTGTGTGACAGGCTGGATACAACTGCAGCATCTGGAGGGCAACCATGCGGCTGGCAAGAGTTCACTGCAGGGCCAGGAGCACGGTCAGATGGCCCACAAGTTCCTCCTCAGCAGGGGGTGGATGGTTGGATGGCCAACAGAGTACCACCTCAGCCAGGGCTGGACAGTTGGATAGCCCACAGAGTTCCTCTTCAGCAGGAGTTGGATGTCCAGACTGCCCAAGAGGAATCCACGACCATAGCAAATGAGTGGCCACACAGTTCACTGGAGACCACAGGAGAAGACAAGCAAGGGTCAAACCATAGACATTATATACGTAGATGCCTCATGGACTGTTGCTGCCTATTGGAGCTGACGTATCAGCCAGCCGCCATCTTGGCTGGGGTCCCTTGTGCCCCTAGTGCATTTATTTGTACTGAGGAAGGTGTATCCCCAACTACAATAATCCATAACTCCCCGAATTTCCCCGAAAAGCAGGTAACTGGAGAATACTCACAAACCAAGGAGCCACGTGAAACATTTAGCAAACTAACAGGAACAAAAGTGTGGCTTAAATACAAAATGAACTGATGAGTGAATGGAAGACAGGTGTGTGCAAAGGTCAACAGACAACAGGAAGGTGGCAAAAATAAATAGCCTTAAGAAGGTGAAAACAGGATAAAACAAAGACAGGCGAGTGAACAAGTCAAAAGTAAGTGACCACAAAAAAGGTGGCAAAAAAGCTAACAGCAAAGAATTTGAGTTAAAGGAATGGAAAATTTAACTTAATTTATGATTGCATTGGTAGATTTTGATATTGAGAGCCCATATGAAAAGCTGTAGGCATGTGTGATCATTTATGTTAAAGGTATGACTGGCATGCTCCTACCAATGATGGGTTAATGTCCTAGGTTTTGGGTTCTCCAGATTCTGAATCTTCTGTGTTTTATTTATATTATGTCAGGTTCCCATGGTCATGCTTCAGTTATGATTGGTTTTGTTTCTTTTAGTCTCTGTATCTTTTCTTTGCCACATTTTTTAGTTTTGCTTTGTTTCACTCTTGGTCCCTTATGTTGCTTTAGTCTTAGTTTCATTCTGTTTATCACATTTATTATATTATGCTTTAGTCATAGGGTTTTGTTATTATTTGTCTTCAGTGTTGCTTATCTTGTTGCTTCAGTGTTGCTTAGTTTTTGTTTTTTGTTATGTTATTGAACATTGTTATTATGTTCCACTTGTTATTTGTTGCATTTTCTGTTTATCAGTTATCTTGTTTTAATTATTGCATTATTCTGTAGTCACTGGGTGTGTTATTCTCTTAGTTTGTTTGTCATCATCATGTACTGTATTATATTCACGTTTATGTCTGTCAGCATCAGTTCTGCACTAGTTTGGTTTTATATTAGGTTTCTTGTTTTTTCTCCTTACCTAGATTAGTCACAGTATTTCTTAGTTTTGCTCACGTTAATTATTTGTTTGTCTTGAGCACTTCATATTTTTCACAGTTAGTTTTTCCTGTCACTTACTTCTCTTGTTTTGCACTACTTTGTTTTGCCGTCTCGTACACTCTTGCCTTTCTTCCCTGTTCTTTGAATCACAAACCCACACCCCTTTCCAGAACCTTCCACGCACCTGCTTCACATTACCTTGATTAGTCTCCTCCCTATTAATACCCTCAAAGTCTCACTACTCACTGCCAGATTGTTGATTTCGTGTCACTTTCCAGCCTCCATCCCATGCCTAGTTTTGTCCTGCTTATCAGTATTTTGACCTTACCTGTTTTTGACCTCGAGTTAGTCTTGCCTCTGATAGCCCTAACACTGTGTATTTTGACCTGTGCCTGTTTTTTGACTACGCCTGAGTCTCTCATCTGTCTGCTATCTCTGCCATGCTGCTGGACCACACATGTATCAACCATCTGCCTGTTGAACCAATTAAACCCCTTTTTTTAACTCTATCAGTCATGTGAGTTTGCAATGGTGTCCATACAGTTTGTGCCACACTTGATAATGACCGTTTTTGTATGACTGGTCTAAATCCATACAAACTCCCAAAAAGACACGCACACAACACCTGTTAGTGTACTGCCCATATCTAAACAAACTACATTTGATATATATATGCCGATTCTCCCACCTATATTGAAGCTATACAGTGAGGCTGTTAATTTTGCAAGTTTTCCCACCTACAAAGAATGGAGAGGTCTGTAATTTTTATCGTAGGCACACTTCAACTGTGAGAGACAGAATCTAAAAGAAAAATTAAGAAAATCACATTGTATGATTTTTAAAGAATTAACTTGCTTTTTTTGTTGTTACATGAAATAAGTATTTGATCACCTACCAACCAAGAATTCTGGCTCTCACAGACCTGGTTTTTTTTTCTTCTTTTAAGAAGCCCTGCTATTCTGCACTCATCACCTGCATTAATTGCACCTGTTTGAACTCATTGCTTGTATAAAAGACCTGTCCACTGTTAGCATAATTAATGAATGATGTATTCATGGTATATTGATTGATACAAGGTTGATGGTGTTCTTCTTATATAATCATGTTTGAATGTGTTCTGTGTGTCATGTGTGCAGATGAGATGAGTTCGTATCAGTTAGATGAGTTTGTATCAGTTTCTCTTGGTGTGTGCATAATGTCTGGAGTTGCCTTGACAACATCAGACTGTAGAGGAGGACAGACAGATAAGAGGGGCAGCTGAATGGTTCCAAGGCTGTAGAGATTCTTCTGGAGGAAAAAAAGCAGGGTGTTTTGACCTTCGGAGGCTGATAAGCCTGCCATGTTTAGGGTTAAGCAGAGAAACACCATTTACAGTTCATCTGACTGACCAAATCCCATTTATGAGTATTCCCTGGTCTCTGACATCTTCCTCTGCAAGGCGGACATTTGCTCCGAGGTGTTTTTCAACTTATGTCTGAGTTCAAGGGTTAACACAATCTGAGAATGTATCGCCTTGCCCAACTCATTAATCATGATGGGCAGGTGAGGGGTCGTGGTTCTGATAGCAGCCGTCTTGCCAATTCTCCAGTAGGTCAGGGCAGCACATAAACCAATAAGCACCAGCCCTCCCACAATAAAACCAAATATAAATAAATCTTCGACATCCTCTACAGAGAGTGGTACCAAGCACACAACGTGCCACTTCTCCCAGGCATCAAGAACATAACCCGCAGGGTAGGTTCCATCTGGGTATGCAGAGTCCCCCAGCACTGATTAAGTTGTTGAAAAAATGGTGTCAATAGCGGTCAGAGACCAGCTGATCAATTCCATCATTATTCCAAATATAGTTTGAAGAATTCACAGTCCAGTGAAGTAGGAACTTTGAAGGTTGGAGCAGAGATAGAGGAGAGACGAGGAGATGCGACTGCCCTCGTGGTCTGAGGGTCTGGGACCCTATGGACATGATAGACAGGAGGAAGAATTAAGATTCTACCTGGTCTGAGGGTGTGGGACCCTATATTGTGTATTGTGGGTGTTATTGTGTATTGTTGGGTTGGTTCTTTCTTGTCAGGTAAATCACCGTAGTGAATAAAGTGTTCTGACAAGACTATCTGTGTGGACAATTGGGGTGGTTTTGGTGTGAATTTGACAGTGTATTTAAAACTGGATTCAGTCCGGGATAGGACCCCCAGTCATGGACTGCCCTGGCAAATAGTATCGTGGTAGAGGCTTGTCCACAAGGACCTGAAACTTAGGGCTCTGCAACCAATACACCTGATAATCATACATGTTGTAAAAGTGCTCATGCTGACATAACTATGTGTAATAGTTTTTTGCCGACTAACTCACCGTGATGGACGGACAGCTATTTATAAGGAAAGACTGTAACACCAGCTTTTTAAGGATCAGTGTTATCGGTGCTGCCGGTTGGCGCCACGGCCTTCCGGGGGGGTTGGGTTGGGTGCTGGCCCACGCTCCCTTGGGCTCCTCCCTTGCGGGGCGTGGGTGCGCGTCTGTGCCTGGGGCGGGCTGGCCGGCTGGCCCGCCAGTGGGGGCCTGCCGGTGGTGGCTGGGTGCCGCGCTGCGGGGCTTCTGGTCCTATTGTTGGTGGGGGTGGGGGAGGCGGGGGAGAGAGTTTGGCGGCCATCGTTCCTTTTCAGTTGGGTCTGTCTGCGCTACCGTTGGTGGGTTGGAATCCGGTGCCTGGGTGGGGGGTGGTGCCTCTCCCCAGGGCTTGGGTGTGTGTGGCCCCCTGTGCCCCGGCCTCTCCCTCCGGGTTTGTGAGGCCCGCCTGTCTCCCCTTTGCTCCTCGGCTGCCCCTGCCGCTCCGGGGTCTCATCCTGCACCTTTCCTGGTTCGGGGACCTCTGGGCGGGGTGGCCCGTCCATCTGCTGCTCCCTGGCCCCCTGTCCCCCCTGTTGGTTTGCTCCTCCCTGGACTCCGGTGCTCCTCCGTGGAGGATGTTTTGCTCGGTCATCTGATCCAACCGTGCCGTAAAGGCGGTGAGGATGTGCTGCAGCTCACCAATCACGCCTCCTGCAGACGCCTGCGCTCCCTGCTCTCCCATTGGTCGTTCAACAGCTGGGTGACGCCCCTCGGAGTCCATGACGCTGGCCGAGATATCCTGTTGGGAAAGTGTAGTGACACGGACCCACAACAGGGGGCATAAATGAACGGACAATAGAGGGAGTTAAATTAGAACACTTTACTGTTGTGAATGTCACAACCACACACAGCAGATTATAGAATAGATACAAGTCAATTAATGAAGGTGTCGTGTGGGCAGGCTCGACGATAGGAGACGCCCGTCTGGAGATGAACCGGAACCACACGATTTCCACCGCCACCGAACCCGAAGGATACTGGAGCCGCCAAGTCCCGAAGTCCCCAGGTGGCCACCGTCTCAGCGTGTCAGATCTGGTACTGCTGGCGGAGAACAAAGACAGTCAAGTGTGGGTGTGTATACACCCCATAACAATAACGGTGGGAATTCCACCTCCACCTCTAACACACACTCGTGCAGCGTCTGTTTAACCACTTATCTGACGGGAAGTAGGACGAAACAGTCGCGACCCACGCCGGTCCTCTGGTTAGACAGCTGCAACACAATAGCTCTTGGAATCAATCAATGCAGGCAGAGAAAGTTACCTCTCAAAGAAGTCGATATCTCGGCGACGTGGTGGAGGTGTCATCCTGCTTTTATCCAGGGTGAGGTGCAGATAATCGGTGACAGCTGTAATAGTTGATGAGTGACAGCTGTCACCTCGGCTGTTCCTGTAAGGCGGCAGCGCCCTCTCGTGCCTGAAGCCCCAGGAAGGGAGGGGCAGGAAAGAGGTGAGAGGAGAAAACTGGGGCATGCTTCAGTCCATGTGTAAGTCTGTCAGTTTATTGTCCTTGTGGGTTGAGATAAGAATGGAGCCGAATAATCTCACCAGAGCCTGGATAAATTCCTCTGGAGGTAAACAGTGGGCAATTGACCTTGATGCTAGATAGCCTGTAGTGTTGCAGCCAAGCAGTGAAAAACACTATTAACAGTTCCACTCACACAGCCAAATCCCAGTTATGAATTAAGAATATTCCCAATATTGAATTAGGAATATTCACCGGCCTCCGAAACCTTCAGCTTCAACTGTAAGGCACGCATCAGCTCCAAGGTGTCATCCAATTTACGTCTGAGTTCAAGAGTCAACGCAGTCTGAGAATGCACTGCCTTGCCAACCTCGCTATTCATGACGGATGTTATTCAAGCGAGGGCCCGTGGTTCTTGATGCCGCCGTCTTGCCAATTTTCCGGTAGATCAGGGCAGCACATAAGCCAAAAAGTACCAGCCCTGCTACCATGAGACCAAAAATGAATAAATCCTCGACATCCTCAAAGGAGAAAGGCGCCACACATGCCACACGCCAGGAACTCCAGGAGTCGAGGACATAGCCCGCAGGATACGTTACATCTGGGCAGGCAGGATCCCCCGGTCCTGACCTTCTTGTAGAAAAAATGGTGTCAATAACGTTCAGAGACCAGCTGATGAATTCCATGGTTAATCCAATAGTAGTCCAATAGATCCAGAATCCAATATAGTTTTGAGGAATTCACAGCCTGGTGAAGTAGGGAAGGTTAAAAGCAGAGAGATAAGGGAGAGTGGAGGAGATGCGACCGCCCTCGTCAGAGTCCCAAGCTGTAAACATTGTTATTGCAAAAAGAAAGCCATAGGCTAATTTTTAGTAATAAATCTTACCATGAGCCAAATAACCCTTTATTTGCTGAAACATTCTGAAATTCATTGACTTAGTTTAGTACATTACAATACAAAGCAAAAAACAAACTTCACTGACCATAAGACCTTTGTGGCCGGGACGGCGGTGGGATTGAACCCCGGACTGCTCACACTAAAGACCAGAACTCTACCAGGTCAGCCAAAGGAGAACTCCCTGTTAACGAATTTAGCGGGAATGTCTTTTCAATCCAGACTTCATCTTGCTACATATCTCCCCACCATTTCTGACTTTGTCCCGAAGTCACAGGTGCATTTAAGCATGTTCTGTGACTACCCACATCCTGCCAACAACGCCAATTGTGACTGCAGGACCTTTGTGGCCAGGACGGTGGTGGGATCGAACCCCGGACTGCTCGCACATAAGACCAGAACTCTACCAGGTCAGCCAAAGGGGAATTCTCCCGTTAGCCAAGCTAGCGGGAACGTCTTTTCAATCCAGACTTCATCTTGCTACACTTCTATTTCAACATGTTCAAAATGTATTAAAAATAAAGGACTCCAGTTATAACTTGAGAGAAACATTATTATTTGGTAAAACGAACACTGAACTACTGCAAAAAATAAATAATAAATTTAAAAAATCTGTGTCTCTGTAAAAGAAGTAAACATATTTGATTTTAGACCAACTGTCCCAAAACTATTGACTTTACCTTCTTCTAGTTGATTACAAAAGACTTTATAAAACAAATATCTCTTCATAGTATGGAAAATTTACTTTATTGAACTTGTATTATATTATTTTTAGATTGCGTCTATTACCGATTTGTTTGGGCTGACGAAATTTAGGTTCATTAATTACCTTCAAATGTCTGTGCTTTGCTCTTGTTGTATTCATTGTGATGAGTATAATTTCTTAAAGTAAAAAGGGGGTGGCTGATGAATATAAATTGGTGGATCAAATTGCAGGGGGCTTGAGTCAACCATCTGTTGGGGGTACACGATAACCAAAGAATGTAGATAGATTTAATTACATCCATTTCAATGTGCAAAGATTGAATAATCTGACCAGAGACACTATGACTGGACTACATGAAAATTCAGTTAGGTATATCTTATATATTATATTCCAATTCTAAGGTGGAACTATGCCAGTATACAAAGGTATATCTAAATATCTAAAAAGGAAGAATAAAATAGGAGAGTAGAAAAGAGAAGAGTAGAGCCACTTAGGTGCCTGGTCTTGAGCTACACTGATGATTTACCAAACCAGATTGGTTTTGGACTTCTTCATAGCCAAAAAGGGGGGGGGTGTATGCCACATGTTTGGCTGTAGAGTAAAAAGTCCCTTCGGCTGCTCCCTTGTTTGCACTCGGGGTCGCCACAGCAAATCCAAGGTGGATCTGCATGTTGATTTGGCACAGGTTTTACGCCGGATGCCCTTCCTGACGCAACTCCACATTACATGGAGAAATGTGGCAGGGGTGGGATTTGAACCCAGAACCTTCTGAACTGAAACCAAGCGCATTAACCACTTGGCCACCACCCCTGCTACATGTTTGGCTGTAGAGTGCTGTGCATTTATCCCAAAACAATACTGCACCTGACGGCTCTGTAACCAGAGCCCTGACTGGACTAAAGACACTCTCTGGGGAATTGTCTGAAAATTCTGCAATTAATAACCCAATAGTTAAATGGTTTTACAAACATTTCAGCAAGTGGAAAGGACTGGGAGCTTTGATTCTAATTTCTCTGTAGCAGTAACTGGTCCATTGTATAAGACATTTGTCTCTCAAATGCATCACTACTGCCTTAGATAACAAATTGGGGGCCCCTTACCCCCTATTAAATGTCACAGCACTCTCCTAATGAAACCAGACCTTCAATAAAGACCAATATGTTTGTACTGTCTAGATAAAATGCGCTGCTAAGTGTTAACACATATAGCCCATGAACTTATAAGTTGAGAATGTATTCTGTTTTAATTTTCCTTCTTCTTCTATCAGTTTTTATTGTTTTATTTTATTGACTTTTTAGTGATTCACTGATGTGCACTTGTAACAGAGGCCAGCAGGTGTTGCTGTGCAGATGTAGTTAGTAAACCTCACTCCCAACAGCTCAAAAGGATTCTCTGGTCACAAAGCCAGAGCCCTGGGTTTTAGTCTTCTAGTTAGAGAGTCCGACTCCCATGCTGGAGATCGTGAGTTCGCGTCCCGAGGGGAGTGAATGGGCAGAGTCATAACAACACTACGCAGAGTGCAGCCGCTACAATGGTGCCATGACCCGGATGGGAGTGAGTTTAGGGGGATGAGTGTAACGGAGGCCAGCAGGTGTCACTGTGCAGATGTAGTTAGTAAACAGCTCAAAAGGATTCTCTGGTAACAAGGCCAGAGCCCTGGGTTTTAGCCTTCTGGTTCCTTGATGCACTGTGCAATGAAGAATGCTTGCTGCTCTTAATCTAGCAAAGAAGAACTGCTTACACCATTTTTGCTACTGATATAGGTAAACTGCTTACACACCATTGAGGTGCAGGGTTAGGGGCTAAACTGAATGTGGGCCCTAGATCCTTCCAAATAATGGTAGTGATATGCATCTGATCCTGTCCTTGTTCCATTATGTATATATATATATATATATATTAGATTTTATTTATTTATTTATTTTTATTTTTAGCATTTTTAATGAGAATGTCATTTGTTGATTTAAACATTGATCGATCCAACAGATCTATTCTTAGGTAAATTACTAGGGACGTACTTCAATTCACTTTCAATGATCCTACAAATTTCATGTTGTTGTTGTTGTTGTTGTCGTCCATTCAGCTGCTCCCGTTTTGTGCTCAGGGTCGCCACAGCGGATACAGCCAGATCTGCACAGGTAGTTGGCACAAGTTTTACGCCGGATACCCTTCCTGACGCAGCTCTAGTTTTACCTGGAAGAACACACACAGCCGCTGGTGTACCAAAGAGGTCTCCCATCCAAGTACTAACCAGGTCCCGCACTGCTTAGCTTCTGAGATCTGACGGGATCAGACTGACACAGAGCAGATCGGCTGCATCCAACAAATTTCATGATCTGTGAAAATTTAAATCTGTTTGGATATGACACCTCAAATGATAGTTCCCCCACCCCTTGGTACCCCTGCCTAGTTGGTAGCCTTTCTCAAGAAAGTATGGAAGGCTGGATATCCCATGACGGGTAAGATCCCATCTTATGCCTAAGGCAGGCACATTCACGATTACTCGACTTTGTCTCTGTGGGACTCTGACTCACTAAGACTGGCTATGAGGGCACGGCACGGGAGTACTGTGGTGGGGTCAATTCATGCTTGCCCATATGCCTACATGTTTGGCAGTATATTGGTTTGATTGGAGTATTGGATCATTGTCGGGAATTGAATTATCATATCAAATCAACCTGAATTGGAAACCATGCCTTAAAGTTGACCTCAAATCAAATCAAATCAATTTTATTTATATAGCGCCAAATCACAACAAACAGTTGCCCCAAGGCGCTTTATATTGTAAGGCAAAGCCATACAATAATTACAGAAAAACCCCAACGGTCAAAACGACCCCCTGTGAGCAAGCACTTGGCGACAGTGGGAAGGAAAAGCTCCCTTTTAACAGGAAGAAACCTCCAGCAGAACCAGGCTCAGGGAGGGGCAGTCTTCTGCTGGGACTGGTTGGGCTGAGGTGTCCTGAGGTCAAAAGAGGGAATTGTTAGCATAATTAATGAATGATGTACTCATTGTATATTGATTGGTACAAGATTGATGTTGTTCTTCTCCTTATATGATCATGTTTGAATGTGTTCTGCTGAATTTGACCTGTTTTTCTGTATGCTTGATAACTGAAAACTGTGTGAATCATTTGTGGCTTAGAAAGAGGATAAGGTATGTTCCAATCCAATCCACTTTATTTGTATAGCACATTTAACAACAAAGATGTTCCAAACTACTGAATCACGCTAGATTAAACCCCAATAGCCAAGAAATAAATTAAAAATAAGAAAATAACAGTAAAAATAAATAAAATATGCAAAGATAAATAATTAATAAATACAGCATACAAAAGATAAAACCAATAAAATCAACCTAACTAAAAACAGAAACAATAAAACAGAGGACCAACTCATGCAGTGTTAAAAACCACAGAATAAAAGTGGGTCTTCAGATGAGACTTAAAACACTCCACTGTGGCTGTTTGGACATGGAGGGGCAGAGCGTTCCAGAGTCTGGGGCCAGCCACAGAGAAAGCCCTGTCCCCCCTGGTTTTAAGTCTCGTCTTAGGCAAAAGCTGGAAATGGCCCTCAGACCTCAGAGCTTGCGCCAGAGAGTAAATTTGTAGGAGGTCAGTGATGTATTGAGGGGCCATTCCATTCAGGACATTAAAAACAAACAATAAAATCTTAAAATCAATTCTAAAATTAATAGGAAGCAGTGCAAAGATGCAAGAATTGGGGTTATGTGATCACGCTTCAAGGCCCCTGTTAAAAGTCGTGCTGCAGCGTTCTGGACTAACTGCAGACGGGAGAGAGCCCGTTGGCTGATGCCGAAATAAAGTGCATTACAGGAGTCCAGACGACTTGAAATAAAAGAGTGCACAACTTGTTCAAAAAGGTTAAAAGATAAAAACGGTTTTACTTTTGATAAAAGACGGAGATGATAAAAGCACAATTTCAAAACACCATTGATTTGTTTATCAAATTTAAAATCAATGTCTATGGTGACGCCAAGGCTGGTGACTTTGGGACGTACAAAATCCTTGAGAGGTCCCAAGTCAGTGAGGGCACTTCCAAACAACATAAACTCTGTCTTGCCTTCATTAAGTTTTAAAAAAAATTCTGTGACAACCAAGCCCTGATGTCACACAGACAGTCGAGTAGGGGTGTCAGAGGGCAATGGCTGTTTTTAGCGATAGGCATGTAGATTTGACAATCATCAGCATAAAAATGGTAGGCCACGTCATGTTTTTTAAAAATCTCTTTGAGTGGTAGGAGATATAGAGCAAAGAGGATGGGTCCCAGGATAGAACCCTGGGGGACTCCACAATGAAGAGGGGCTGAAGATGAGGTGGAGTCCCCCAGCCTGATGGAGAAAGACCTCTCCAACAGGTAGGACCTAAACCACTTCAGAACAGTCCCCCTGACATCCACACAGTCTCTCAGGCGGTCTAAAAGAATTGCGTGGTCGACTGTGTCAAAAGCTGCATTGAGGTCTAAAAGCACTAAAATGGCTGAACTGCCAGAATCAGTTGTTAAAAGGAGATCATTAAAAACCTTTAAAAGTGCAGACTCAGTACTGTGAAATGCTTTGTACCCCTATTGAAATGGATCCAATGTGCCATTTTTATCTAAAAAGGCTACAACTGCGCAAAGACGCATTTCTCTAAAATTTTCGACACAAGTGGTAACTTGGAGATAGGTCGATAATTTGAAAAAGCCGCGGGACCCAAACTCGTTTTTTTGATCAGTGGCTCCACAATAGCTTTTTTACAAAAGGAAGGCACAATTCCACAAGACAGACTACTATTAAAAAATTCTCCAACAAAAGAGCCAATGGTGTCCCAAACCTCCTTAAAAAAGCGAGGGGGGACCGGGTCAGTGGGACAGGAAGAGGGTTTTAGTTTCCTAACTATTCCTGTCAGCACAGTCACTGACACAGGCTGACACATGCTGAAACTTGCTAAAAATAAGCGAGCACTGATTTTCTACACAATGGCACACCAGGAGGGTGATATATTGACCCTAATGGCATCAACCTTATCAATAAAAAAAGTGGAGAAATTTTTCACACGTTTCACTTGTGATTTCCAGTAAAGTGGACAGACTGGGGTTAAAAACAGAATCAATTGTTTTAAAAAAGAATACGAGCCTGGCCAAGATTGTTTAAAATCAATTCTGAAAAATACTTATTTTTTTTAACTTTAACCACCCTCTGATAATTATTCCAGCTCTCTTTAAGAATCTGTTTTGAAACCTCCAAATGGTCTATTTCCACCTGCGCTCTGCCCTCCGACAGTCACGTATGTAGTCAGTATGTTGACATTGTGTACAAGGCTATGGTAATCTTGGGTAGAATGCAAGATGTGCTCAACCTGGTCTCACAGTAAGTCGTGATATACATTAATCTATTGGTTTGTGATATTGTGACGAAAAGACATTTTCGTCACAGCAGCACAAATTCATTCTAATTCATTCCGTGATGGCTGCACGATATTAAGTGAAGTGGGGGTGGTATGGTTAGGGTTGGGGGTAGGAGTAGGGTTAGTTATATTGAGATTTTAAAAAAAACCCTGTCACGAAAATTTGACTCATTTCACGACCGGAGCATGAAAAAAAAAACCGTGAGACTGGGCTGGATGTGCTCACAGTGGAATGTTTAACAACATGTGAATGTGAGCTGATTGATGCATGGATGGGTGATTGCCTGGGGGGGAGCGGCTGAGAACTGATGAGTGCATGATCAAGTCCTTATTATTTAAAGGAAGGATGCAATCAGCGAGGATGGGAAGACTGCACTGTACGCAGGACGAGAAGTGGACCAATCAAGAAAGAATACATCTTAGCGTTGTGACACAATGTCGAGAACAGAAACTCAGGAAAGTATATATGGGTTCAGAAAGAGATAGACGGGGTTCCTGCTCAGAGTGCCTGACAGCACCTCAGACTCTGTATGATTGCATGGGCAAACTAAGCATGAACCCAGAGACTCTCTGACTGTTATTTACTTTGGCTCATTCTCTGTAATTCTCTGTGATTTTTGTGATTCTTTGTGATTTTGGCCAGCTCTGGGCGTGGATTTAGTTTTTTCCTCTTTCTTTTTCCCTTCAAGCACCCCAGCTTTGATTTATTAGTTGTTTATTTTCATCATGGTTTATTCTCTGTTATGTTTTACGTTGTCACTTTTCTTTGTTATACTTAGCCATTCTTCAGTTCCATTCAAGTTTGCTTAGCCGGATTGTGGTTTTCTTTATCACTTGTTTATCTTGCTCTTCTCATTTGTGTTATGCTCTAATGTGGGGTTTTGTTTGCTGTTATCATGTAGACATTGTTTTTCTTATAGTTTGTTTAATCACTTTGTTTTCATAGCCAGTTCCTGTTTAGTTTAGCTTTAGTATTTATTGTCCATGTATTCTCTGACAAGTTTTCTGTCTGCTTTGTGTTTCCATTTTACGCACGCTCTTTGCACCTGCTCACATATCTTTGTGTATTACATCACTCCAGTTTGTGCACTCCCCTCCTCACAATCTTGCCCGTGCATTATCTTTGTTCACTAGCCACACCCCTTTGTAGATCTTTCGTCAAGTGCATCTCATTAACGCCACCTGTTCCTCAGCTCACATCCTAATTAGTCCACAAACATGCATTTAACCCTCTGGGGTCCAAGGGCATTTTTTGCACAGTTCACTCGCCTGGCATAAATGATTTATTATTGCTGTTAACAGCTCTCCCTGCATCCCACAATCAAGTTTTATGTCTCTTTTTTTCAGGACAACCTGTGCTTTCATAATATATATGCTTTTGTTGTGTTTTATAAGTGCAATAAATGTTTACAATCAAAAATAAGAAAGAAAAAAATAAAGCGGACAATAATTTTCCACACACATTTATTCAAAACACACAGCAAACTATAATAAACAACTGTTTTGACACTTTATAAAGGTAATTTGAGGTCTTGTGTGAAAGACTGTTCAACAAAAAGGTTCAAACAATAAACACAAATGCATATTTTGAACAATATATACAAAATGGTCTATGCGTTGTTTTTTTTGTTTTTTTTTTGTCTTCATCTCAAAGCAAATTCTGCCTGCTATTACACAAAGGTAACAACACAAACTTCTAATATGTTTTGGACTGTTCTGTGCTGCTCCTAAAGCAGCTGTCATTCACATTTTGGCCCACTTTGGCTCCTTACAGTCTGAGGAGCGGCCCTCCCCCTCGCTCCATTGATATGGTAAATAGTGCTTTACACCGAGAAAGCAACAGAGTTATCCAGTAACATTTACATGCAACTAGTGGAGCAATCCTGATAGTTACACACTTTGTTTGAGGACGTGAGATTGTCATCAGAGGCTCTCCGTCTGCTCCTGCTTTCACTGATCGCTGTGCGTAATGGCGCAGGGCGCACTTGATGTACTCATTGGAGCACCCAGGGGGCTATTCAAACGGGTCAACTAGTAACATATCACTCCTGAAAACGATCTTTAGCTTTTCACGTGAGGTAAATCTGCCCTACGATTGGATTTTGGAAAACCATGTGACGGTGAACCAATTCTGATTGGACACTCACATTGCGCACGTCATCACACAGCTTCTATGAGGAGTACAAAGATGGCCGATGGCTGGCTCGAAAGTCCGTGGAGTTAACTTTTCAGCAAAAAAAAAGTAAGTTTATCAAGGATCAAGGATCAAGGAAATTTTATTGTCATATGCACAGAACAGAAGAACTTTCCTGCACAATGAAATGTGGCTACTGCATTTAACCCATCCTATTTGCCAGTAGGAGCAGAGGTCGCCATTAGGCGCCTGGGGACCAGTTCCAGATGCACATCCCTGCCTTGGTCAACAGCAGGGCTGAGCAAACCAACACCAACCCATAACAAACAACACACATAACACACAACACATAGGCTGGCCCGGTACATAAAACATATATATGAAGCAAAACACGAGGGAAAAGGAGAAGAAAAAAAACCCCTCATAGCCGCTGCATTACACAGCGGCAATGAGGAAAAAAAAAAATCCCATCAGCACAAAAAAACAATAATCACAGAGACAAAACAAGGACACAGGACGACAACCGAGATTTGAAAGGACCACTTTATCAGAACACTCCGGAAGGCAGCCAGTTTTGGCGCCGTCGACGGTCTTGTTCGACAGTCTGGGGGGGGGAAGGGAACAGCCCTGCGCAGGCTGAGAAAGTCCTGGACAGTCCACAGTTCACGTCAGGGCTGGAGAAGCTGAGGGGAGGGGGGAAGACCAGGGAGCAAGGCATAAGAGTGTTGTTCTTCTGAGGAGGTATCTTATCACAGCGACCTTGAAGTGCAGCTGTACTTGGGGAAGCCAAATGAATAGCCAGATTAACAGACGCCTGAAAGATTCCACAGTTCTGAGAACAGAGTGGCTCCCAATGCATCTGAAATGTAGAATGTGGTCTTCACAGACGGTCAAAGCGGGTTTCCAGGGCTGCAATCTTCCCAGAGATGTCATCCTATGCGCGGTTAACCCCCGCCGACTGCGTAGCCACTGCCTTCCCAATCGAATCAATCATATAGGGCAGCTTGGAACGACCAATCAAAGCTGCTTCCACTTTCTTGATTTTCCGGTAAACCAGCAAGTGCCCCGCTCCACACATCAGAAAGCCGGTCACCACCAAGCCGAATATGTACACATCTTCAACGTCCTCCACAGAAAGCATGTAAAGGCACATGACCTGCCATCTCCTCCACGAGTCCATCACGTAACCCATCACATGCGTCCCAGCAGGACAGGTCGGGTCCTCCGCTCCCGAAGATCTTGTAAAAAAAATAGTGTCAATTGCGTTCAGGGACCACTTTAACAGATCCATTTTTGTTGTTTCCAGAAGAGCAACGCTGCAGCCTCACAGACAACACGCCACAAAAGCAGGAAAGATAAGGAGGGAGGGAGAAGAGAAAAGTGCGTCCGTCTCGGTCGAGTGCAAGCTGGCAAAAAAAAATTATATTCAAGGATTCAAGGATTCAAAAGAATTTTATTGTCATATGCACAAAGGAACATGTTCCCTGCACAATGAAATGTGTTTACTGCATTTAACCCATCCTAATTGCCAGTTAGGAGCAGAAGTCGCCTTTAGGCGCCCGGGGACCAGCTCCAGATATATATCCTGCCTTAGGTCAACAGCAGGGCTGAGCAAACCATGACCGGCCTCATGACGACAGACGACACACACATAACACACAACACACATATGCCGGCCCGGTACATGAACACATGTAAAAAGCACACACAAGGTAAAACTTGGGAAAGAAAAACCTTCATTGCTGCTATATCTCATTAAAAAGTTATTTATAATTTAGTAAAGCTTGGTCTTAGCCGTCGTATACAACGCCGTCAGCCCCAGAGGGTTAAACCGCATAGTCCTTCATTTCCCTGCCAGATTGTTGTCTCCGTACACGTTCCAGCGCCCATTTTTCAGTCCTGAGTTTGCCTTGCCATGTTCCGTTTTTTGCTCTGTTCTCAACTATGCCTCTTGCCTCTCCTCGGATGTCCATGATTGCTCGTGTCACAGAACCCTGCCTGTCCATGACTGCGTCTCAGCCTGACCCTGCTTGTACCTCTGCCTTGCTGACTGATCACGTGTACCGTACCTGAGTCTGGAATAAAGACCATGATTTCATTCATATCTAAGCCTAGTCTGGGAGTCTGTATTGCGGGTCCAGCCGCTCCTGGTGCAGGGCTGCTGCCTACCCTGACAGTAATAAATGTAAGGTCATCTGAGAAATAGACTGAATCCTGGTCATCCTTCTTCCATCAATGATCTTGTGGGGAAACTGAAAGGTATCTTCTGATTCATTTGATTTACAAATACAAGTGGTACTTCCATGGTGACATTTTTACAGGACTCAACAGGGGTTTCCCAACACCACACACTCAATCAAACATGCTCCAATCTATCCACCATGTCCAAGACCAAAAAGCTGTCCAAGGACACCAGGGACAAAATTGTAGACCTGCACAAGTCTGGGATGAGCTACAGGACAATAAGGCAAGCAGCTTGGTGAGAAAGCAGCAACTGTTGGCGGAATTATTAGAAAATGGAAGAAATACAAGATGACTGTCAATCTTCCGTGGTCTGGGGCTCCACATAAGATCTCACCTCGTGGGGTAAGGATGATTCTGAGAAAGGCAAGAACTACATGGGAGGACCTGATCAATGACCTGAAGAGAGTCACAAAGATTACATTAGTAGCACTACACTGTCATGGCTTAAAATCCTGCAGGGCACACAAGGTCCCCCTGCTCACGCCAGCACATGTCCAGGCCAGTTTGAAGTTCACCAGTGACCATCTAGATGATCCAGAGGAGGCATGGGAGAAGGTCATGACACCGTCCCAACCGTGAAGCATGGGGGTGGAAACATCATTTTTGCGGTGCCTTTCTGCAACGGGGATGGGACAACTGCATTGTATTGAAGGGAGGATGGATGGGGTCATGTATCGTGAGACTTTGGCAAACAACCTTGTTACCTCAGTAAGAGTTGAGGATGGGATGTGGCTGGGTCTTCCAGCATGACAATGACCCAAAACACACAGCCAAGGCAACTAAGAAGGAGCTCTGTAATAAACATTTCAAGGTCCTGGAGTGTCCTGGCCAGTCTCCAGACCTGAACTCAATAGAAAATCTTTGGAAGTAGCTGAAATTCAAAACCTGAAAGATCTGGAGAAGGTCTGTATGGAGGAGTGGACCAAAATCCCTGCTGCAGTGTGCAAACTTGGTCAAGAACTACTGGAAACAACTGACCTCTGTAATTGTAAACAAAGGTGTTGTGTGGGCCGCCAGAAGAGGAGGTACTGCTGGCCCACCACCAGAGGGCGCCCTGTCTGAAGTGCGGGCTTCAAGCACGAGAGGGCGCTGCCACCTCCCAAGAGCGGCCGGGTTGACAGCTGTCACTCATCGGCTATGACAGCTGTCACCAATCATCTGCGCCTCATCCCAAATAAAAGCAGGACGACACCTCCACCACTTCGCCGAGATATCGTTCTTCTAAGGAGGTAACACTCTCAGCCTGAGTATTTCTACGTTGATTTCAGTCGATACATTGTTGCAGCTGTCTTCCCGAAGGACCGGCGTAGGCTGTGACTGCTTCGCTCTGCTTTCCGCCAGATAAGTAATTAGACAGGAGCTGCACGAGCATGTGATTAGAGGTGGAGGTGGAATAACCACCATCCTTGTTACGGGGTGTACACACACCCACACCTGTTTTTGCTGTTCGCCAGCAGTACCAGATCCGACACGTGGAGACGGTGGCCACCTGGGGGACTCGGGACCTGGCGGCTCCAGTATCCTCCTGGTTCGGTGGCGGAGGAAATCGTGTGGTTCCGGTTCTTCTCCAGACGGACGTCTCCTATCGTCGAGCCTGCCCACACGACACCTTTATCAATTGACTTTGTATTCATTCTATAATCTGCTGTGTGTAGTTGTGGCATTCACAACAGTAAAGTGTGCAAATTTAACTTCTTCTATTGTCCGTTCATTTGCGCCCCCTATTGTGGGTCCGTGTCACTACACTTTCACAACAAAAGGTTTCTGTACCAAATATTAAGGTCTGTTTTTCTATTGTTCTATTGTATCAAATACTTATTTCATGCAATAAAATGCAAATTAATTATTTCAAAATCATACAATGTGATTTTCTGATTTTTTTTTTTAATTATTATTCTGTCTCTCAGTTGAAGTGTACCTACAATAAAAATTACAGATCTCTCCATTCTTTGTAGGTGGAAAACTTGCAAAATCGACAGTGGATCAAATACTTACTTGCCTCACTATGATTGTCCGTAGAGGAGTACCTGCTGAGTACAAACTAGTGGATCAAGTTGCTGCCAGATTTAAGTCAACAATCTGTTAGTGGTGCACCATAAAATGTGGATAGACTCAATTACATTCATTTCAATGTGCAAGGTTTGAATAATCTGATTAGAGACGCTGTGACTGGACTATATGAACAACTAGTAGCCACTTCATTGATGTCTTACCAAAACAGGTTGGCTCTAGAGTTAGTTCTAACTGAAAAAGGAGGAGTATACCACATGTTTGCAGTACATTTATCCCAAACAACTCTGATCCGGATGGCTCAGATGAAGCCTTGACTGGACCGAGGACGCTCTCTGGAGTTAATAACCCACTGAATGATTGATTTGATAAACATTTTTGCAAGTACAAAGTGCAAAATTATTAGCCTTGACTAAACAGGTTTTATTCCAGAAAGACAAACTCAGGATAAGATCAGAAGGACATTACACATAAATTTCAACCTCATAACAGAATAAAATTTAGAAGCGGTATTGGTAGGACTAAATACAGAAAAAGTATTTGTGTAAACTTGTCCTTTTTATATAGCGCTCAAGATGCATTTGGATTTCATAGTATGCTTAAAATGATTCAAGCCCTCTACAATACTCCAAAAGCAAGCATTAAAACTAATGGATCCATTAAAAAAAAAATTTTAATTAATTAATTACAGCAAGGAACAAGACAGGGCTGCCCAATCAGCTCTGCTTTGTTTGCAATCTTTATTGAGGCCTTGAGCCAGTGGATAATTCAGGATGACAAAACTAAAAGAATAGCAATGAAGGAGAGAAAACAGAAGATTTCCTTGTTTGTTGACGACATGTTGGTGTATTTATCTGACCCAGATCAATCTTTGGTGCAGTTATTTGCAATTTTGGAACAATATGGATCCTTGGTTTTAAATATAACCCCTCAGTAAATATGAAGAGAAAGTATAATTTGAAGTGGGATGCAGAATCCATTAGATATTTAGGTGTAAATATCCCTATAGGTTTGGCAAAATTGTTTCCACTTAACTATTTCCCTTTAAACAAAAAGACTAGGGCATAAGGAGATGGGAATTAATACCTTTTTTAAACTTTGGATCACGTGCAGAATCAGTTAAAATGGTTATTTTACCGAGATTGTTGTATCTCTTTCAGTCCTTTCCACTAGAGCTATCTGACCAACAATTTCAGGAATGGGACAAGCATATATCGAGATACATTTTGCAGGGAGGAAGACCAAGAATTGAATATCAGAATTTACAACTGGCAAAAAGCAAGGGTGGGGTTGCTCTCCCGTGCATATTATATATAATATATATTGCAGCTCTGAGATATGTAATATGCTGGTGTAACCCAAAATACTGTGCTAGGTGGAAAGAGATGGAAAGTGTTGTAACAGAGGAATTTCCAATTCAAGCTGTAATTGGGGATAAGGGCCTGACAAAAAAAAAAAAAAAAAAAAAGAACTGAAATGTGAAATCCATGGATTTGTCATTTAAACTGTGGAACAAGGTAATAGCCCAAAATCATCTGAAGAAGGCAGTAAATGTTTTGAGATGATGTGTGTTTCATCCAGATTTCATGCCTAAAAGATGGGACGTGAGATTTAAGAGATGGGCCACCCGGGACTTAATGGCTTACTGTACATTTCTACATAAGGGTACCATGAACAGCTTCCAGAAGCTGAAACAGCAGTTTGGCTTGAATAAGGACAGTTATTACAGATTCATTCAAGTCCAACACTATATTGACCAAAATCAGAAGGGTGTTAAAGCTGGGATAACATTTTGCTAAAAGTCTTACCTAGTTGTACTCAAGCCAGAAAATCATTTTTAAAAATTACAAGGGGTTACAACAAAGAAAGTTAATTCATTTTGTGTAAAACAAAAATGGGAAAGAAACTTGGGTCTGAAGGAAGAAGATTGGGAGAACTTGTGGGAGAAACAATGGAAAACCTCAAGTTCACCCATACAGCGAGAGTTCTGCTGGAAAAACCTGATCAGGTTTTTCAGAACCCCAGTTCAAAAGATACATTACACCAATTCCCCCTCATGCTGGCGACAGTGTGGGGGCCTCAAAGCAAACCATTTTCACATTTTCTGGTCTTGTTCATCATTGAGTCCTTCTGGTGTGAGGTTCATGAAGTTTTGCAAAAAGTTTTGGACATTCCATTTAAGTAGAGTCCTTATATTTTGGTGCTTTACCTTCAAAAATGTGTCCTCTAAAGACAAATGCTTATTTAAGATCCTAAGCTCTGGTAGCAGAAAAAAACATTACTACAAGGTGGTTAAAACCAGGAAAACCCACAGTAGAGGAATGGATTGACATAATCTATGATTTTTTTTTAAGATGGAATGGACAACTTTTGCTTTGAGGCTGCAACAGAGATTTTTTTTGGAAAGATGGATTATGTGTATGTCACATCAGTACAACCGTGATTCGTCTTAAGTGGATTTCTGTCTCCTTTTCAGTTTCTTATACGTCCCCTTTAAATAGGGATTTATGTCATTGAGTTTCACCCCAACAATTATCTTTATTTATTTATTTTATTGCTGTTACTTTTATTACTATTATCATTTTATAAGGTTGCTTGGAGTTGGTTCTTATCTTATTTTATCTTACTTTAAAATATGGTTAGGTTTAGATTACAGTATGTTTGTATTAATGTCCAGTGAGTCCTTACGTGCTTCTGTATTATTTATTGAATCTGTGATGCCTTGTTATGGGTTAGAAATGTAGATCTACAGAAGCTTTCATTTCTAATAATAAGAAGAAGAAAAACTGATTTTTTTAACAGAAAATCAAAACGTTAAATCAACACAACTGATTTGCCGTTTTTGTTGTTTTCTTAATAGCCTGGGGCTACTTCCGCCACTACCGGAAGTTTTGTTGGCATAGTCCAACTCCCACAGATAGGGGGCGGGGCGGCGCACGTGCAGACTGCACAGCGTCGGTCTTTCTTTACAGTTTGCCACAGATTTTGTACGTTTCTTTTTAATGGGTAAGTTCGAATTTTTTCACGTTGCTTTTTTTTTTTTTGCTGCGTGGTTTTTAGGTGTTTGGAAGACTTACTACTGTTGTCTAACTTAGGTATCGCCAACCCTGCTGGTGGAGATCAACAGGAAACAACCAGTGATCGTAATGTTTTCTAACGAGCCACAGTGCTAAGTGGCTAAACCGAGCGAGCCGGTGTCAGGGTCTCGGCACTCCCCGAGTCTGAGCGGAAACGCGGGATTTGACTAATCGGCCATGTTTGTAAGCAGGTCAGATGGTGGCCCCTGGTCTAACTAACTAGCTAAAAGCTGTAACTTTGTGAACGCTCACCAGAACTAGTGAACTGTGGGAAATTCGAAACTGCCTCCGACAGCATCATATTATTTTAGATCTGAGAACAAAGGTAACGTTATATATATATATATATATATATATATATATATATATATATATATATATATATATATATATATATATATATATATATCTCAGCTTGCTTTAAACACATACATATAGAAACCAAAAAGGGAGAGAGAGCATCTGTAGCAGATGCTAGTCTTTTATTTACCCGCCGAGACAGATGCCGGTGTTTTCAGTTGATTTGTTTATTTCTGACGTGTACATGTAAAAGCATAAGCAGACCAGGGATGAAAAAATAAAAATACAAGCTTTAAAAAAATGCCTTAAAAATTGTTTGTAACAAATGACTTTCAGATGCCAGCACGTCCGGTGGCATCTTTATGTGCTGTAGCAGATGCTGGTGTTTTCCGTTTCATTTATTCATTTAAGGCAAACACGCACCTAGCGATATTTGTCCGGATCTCCTCGCTGATTGGCTAGTTCAGATGACATCATTGTAGAGAAAAAAAACAGAATAAAAACACGTGCCGAAGTGGACTTATGTATTTTCGTTTTTATTCTGTCTTGAATTTGCAGGTTTTGTTTATCATCCCCGCCCTACACAGAAAATTACCAAGACTGCAAAAATGATTTCCACCGTGCCCGAAATTATTTCCACCGCATGGCAAAAAATGCTGGTGGAAATCATTTCGGGCACAGCGGAAATAATTTTCACCACATGGTGGAAATAATTTCGGGCACAGCTGTGCCATGTTTTTGAGCTGCTTTTAGCGTCCGAGAATCCCTCGAGCTATTTCCACCGTGTGGCAAAAAGCCCCGGTGGAAATAATTTTGGGCGTGGCAGTTGACATAATTTTGGGCACGGTGGAAATAATTTTGGGCACGACATTTTTGAGCTGCTTTTAGCGTCCGAGAATCCCTCCGCCAGTAGGTGATTTTCTGGCACCCAAAAGGGCATTTAATGATAAAAAATTAGCACAACACTCAATGCCGATGGCGCCGCTATGTTGAAATGCCCTCTACGATGCTGTCATTTGAACTAGCCAATCAGCGAGGAGATCCGGTCAACTATCATTAGGTGCATGTTTGCCGTATCCGGCAAAATATACACTACGTTCATTTAATTATTTATTTCAGACGTGTACATGTAAATACATTAAGAGATCATAGATGAAAAAATAAAAATACAAGTTTTAAAAAAAACTTCAAACTCATTCATTCATTAAGTTCCAGCAGTGAGGTTAAGTAAAAATCAGCTCTAACCAGGGAGACTTTTCCCTTTCGGTGGACAGAATCTCTGTTCGGCTTCTCCTCCTCAGCTGCTCGCTGAGCTGGCTTTTAAAGGTGTTTTACAGCCTCCGCACAGAGAAGCACACATTTTCAGCAACCATTCAGTTAATTTTTCAGAAAATCCAGGCTTGACGAACAGACAATTTGAACCCGAGAGCGGAGCAGGAATTTGCCGCTAACCACAGCTAGAACACTGCAGAAGACAGCTCTCTGAAACAGCCCAGGTTCAGGTTCCCACTCGGCAGTAAACAAGCAGAGAGCAAACAACAGCAGTTGAGAGGATTCACAGTGGCTCTTCTCCGGTATCGGAAAATGTCGCGGGTTGGATCGGTATTTATCGATACGTGAATTACGTCGGTATCGCAACCCCGATACCGGTCTGGGATCGGATTGGATCGGTCCCATCCCTAGGCTCCAGCAAGCGTTGGACCATTTTTGGTCGTTTTTTCTTCATCACTTCTGCCTGAATCTCGATAACCAAACAGCTCAAGGCCTGCTTCACCGAAAATCCTTCATCAGATAGAATGTCTCCTTCCCACAGCCAAGCCATTACGTTAAAAAACCCACATTATCTGTGCTACCAACCTTCAGGCAGCTAAAAGTCAGTCCCCAAGGGTACGTCACTATTTTGTTTCAAAATAGCTGTGGATCTGACTTGCGTTTTTCAGATGCAGTCTGGATATTTTTTTTTTATCAGCTATATCAGGGCCCGCACAAATTAAAGACCTGGAATAACATTTATAATCTGATATACAATATTTTTAAAGATAGTGTTGACTGGACTAAGATATGCTCTTTAATTACTTGCAACAGTGGAGACTCCATTGTGACCAAAAGTGTTATAGATGGAAACAATGCAGTGGAACTGAGAAAATACGGTACTTGCGCTTTGTCGTGTCACTCAGCGCAATTTGCATTTTCAGTAATTATGTTTGTTCTCAAATCAGTGTGATTCAGAGAAGACACACACATCTAAAACACATAAAAGACGTGCTGGATCAAGAAAAATTATAATAAAAATAGAATGAGCGGCACCACTACAGCACTCCCATTCCTCAGTATGAGTTAGGGCAGTTTGCCTGAAATGTCATGTCTTTATTAATAAAGCTTTTTTGCATGGGAGCACTGTGGTGGTGTGGATCATTATATTTTTTGTTCTCAAATCACTGCCAAAAGTCTTGATGGAACCTGGGTAAACGTACAGTGAATGCATTCAATCCAGTTTATCCCTTAAAAGTAAATTCATAACTCATCTACTTCTTTTCAGTTAAATTTACTCCTTGTCTCTAATTTTATTTCCATGCAGGAGTTAGTCCTTGTGCACCTGTGAAATTTCAAGGCTTGCAATAATTGTGGTATTTACATGGAATTGAATATGTGAAAATGTCTGTCCTGTCTACATAATTGGGAAAAATGCCCTCGCAGCCTTTTTTTAACCATTTTCTTTCCATGTTGTTGCTATATACCTAAATTTGGACACAAAATAATTTTAATATGTCCAAGGAAAGAAATAGTTAAAATGATTAATCACATTTTTTTTGTTTCACTACAAAGCAAAAATTGCTTAAAATGCTTAAATTTTTATCACAAAAGTGGTATTTTAGCCATGTTTTGATCTTTATTGTCAAGTCATGATCAAAATGATTTTCTTTATTTAGTCTAGTATCGTTAAGACATGAAAAGTCTCCAGAAATGCCGCAAAAATGAGAAAATCCCATTTTGAAAGCTTCTTTTATTTCAGCCATATCATATGTATAGTCATAAATATTATATTTGTAGGTTAGTGAAGAGTATCAGACCCAGAAAGATGGACCCACAGTCCCTGTAAAAGGCCACAGTGTCTGATTCAGATGATGCTATCCCACTTGCATCTTGGGCAAAAAAAAAAAATGCATAGGCATCAGTGGTGTGAAAGCCAAGTGTCATCGAGATGCTGAGGAGCTTGATGAGTTGCAGGTGGAAGATAAAAGGCAAGCAGACAGTCACTTTGGGGGGGGGGGGGGGGTGTTTGATGGTCTAGTGGTTAAGTGTTTGGCTTGAGACCAAACCCCAGCCTGATCGGCAAATCTCTAAGTGTCCTTGGGCAAGGTTCTTAATCCCCAAATTGCTCCGGTGTGTAGTGAGCACCTTGCATGTCAGCATCTTGACATTGGTGTGTAAGTGTGCTTGTATGAATGGGTGAATGTGAGGCATAATTGTAAAGTGCTTTGAGCATCTGACGCAGATGGAAAAGTACTGTATAAATGCAGTCCATTTAACATCAAAAAAATTGTGGACATTATATTAGATAGAATTTTATTAATCCCTTGGGAAGACTCCCTCAAGGAAATTGAGGTTCCAGCAGCATTGTATAGTAGCACACAGGGTAAGAAGCACACAGAGCATCAAAAGTGAAAGAAAAAAATTGCAAATAGAAATACCAGCCATACTGATCGCTACTGGTTTACTGGCTACTATTGTTCTTCTCATTCTTGACCTCTGTCTTCCTGTTATTCCTCCTCCCCTGAGTGAGGAGTTGTTCAGTCTGATGGCCTGAGGGATAAAGGAGTTTTTCATTCTGTCGGTCCTGCACTTGGTAAGGAGCAATCTGTGGCTGAAGAGGCTCCTCTGGTTGTTGATGACTATGTGCAGTGGGTCACTGGCATCATCCATAATGTCCAGTACTTTGTCCAGTGTTCTCTTCTCTGCCACCATCACCAGAGAGTCCAGCTTCATGCCAATCACAGAGCCAGCCCGTCTGATCAGTTTGTCCAGCCTGGATGTGTTCTTCTTGGATGCACCCCCCCCAACACACCACGGCATAAAAGAGGACACTGGCTGCTACGGACTACTAGAACCTCCTCAGGAAGTACAGCGTGCTCTGTCCCTTCCTGTACAGGTGGTTGGTGTGGGTTGTCCAGTTTGCCGTCCAGCCACAGCCTGAGGTACTTGTAGGAATCCACAGCCTCCACCTCAGCTTCTTGGATCAGAACTGGTTGCGGTCTTGGTCTGGACTTCCCAAAGTCAATGACCAGGTCCTTTGTCTTCGAGGTGTTGAGCTGTAGATGGTTTGTGTGGCACCAGGCAGCAAAGTCCTTCACTAAGCTCCTGTACGCCTCCTCTCCGTCATCCCTGATGCATCCAACAATGGAGATGGACAGAGAGAGATGGGTGAAGCGCAAACTTACAGCAGATCAAGAACAAGCTGTCTCAAGCAAAGCAAGACAGTGTCTTGAAAGTGAAGATGCGGAGGACAGAAAAGAAGTGTGAATCAACTTCAGCAAGCGTGTGATCATCTGTAGCATCAGTCAGTAGGAGCTCCATGTGTAGATGTGGCAGAAAGTAAAAAAAAACAAAAAAACTTTCATCTATCATCAGTCCTAAAAGGAAAACAGACGTTTTGGCCAGCATGCAGTATTCTTTCACTCAAAGAAAGACGTTGTTAAAACAAATTGAACTCGATACCCTTTGATCTGATTTATAAATCAAGTATAGTTTTGTAATCTACAGACACAGAGCTTTCAGTTGATATATGACACAGCCTCTATGTAAAATACCATTTTGGGCATCACAGGGGCCACTTTGGATGTGATCACTGCGCTTTTATCTACCTGTGGTTCTGATTTTTGTAAAACCTGCCACGCCAACACCCAACCTCATTTCATTGCTGCATCTATGCTGTAGTTTTGCAAGCGGGAAGGATGTGGGGGTTTTCTGAGCACTGTGACAGAAAAGCAGTTAAATGGCAATGAAAGCATCTTGTTGGAAGAGTTAAGCACGAACACCTGTTGCCCGTCTTTGTATTACCAGTGTGATGTCTGCGCACCTTCACCTCCAACATGATTTGGAATAGTTGAAGAGTTGGAGTGCTACTTGGAACTAAATCTGTTTTAAGATGGTGCTCTATGGTAGAGGGCTTGTACAGATAAAGTCTTGAAAAGATACCAAGGTACTCATCTAATAAAAAAGTTAAAGTGCCTTTATTTTATGGGCAAATCATAATTAAAAAATGCACTTCTTCAACGCGTTTCGGCTAGAAGCCTTCATCAGGAAGTGAACACTCATTCTGAGACAAGTCTTAATTAAAAACCTCAAAATAGGTGGGTCAGCAGGTGTGAACAACTGGATCATCACTTAACCAATGAGAACAAAGTCAGATAAAGGGTATTCAAAGCTGGGGGAAAAAAAAAAGTGGCCAACAATGGACCTAGTGTCTGCCCAGCAATACAAAAATCTGTCAAACATATAAATACATTGCATATCACTAGGACAATAAACTCATTAAAAGAAATGGCAATATTCTATATCTTCATTGAGACCCGGGTATATAGTTGCTTTTAATCTAAAAATCCAAAAAGTCTTGCGTTGATTCAGCTGTTTTATCCTATTGCCTCCTCTTATAGTTTGTGGTATGTGATCAATGCCAATAGCCCTTAAAATAGAAGGATCACTATTATGTTAATCTTTAAAATGACGAGCCATAGGATAATTGTCATTTTTAGTTCTTATGACATACTTATGCTCTGAGACTCTATCCTGTAAACGGCGTTTAGTTCTGCTAATGTAAAACACATTGCAGACTGGACACTCTAATTTGTAAATCACAAAAGTAGTTTTACAATTAATAAAATGTTGTATTTCATAAGTATTATCTCCATGTGTATCATAAAATGTATTACATTTAACCACATTAGAGCAGTGGTTACACTGACCACATTTAAAGCTGCCACACTTTGACTGAAAGCCAAGTATTTTTTGAAGGTGCTGGCAAGTAGCTATAAACAAGTTTATCGGTCAAAGTAGGCGCACGTTTAAAGCTGAATATAGGGGGTTCCAACAACACATTACCCAGAGAAGCATCACATTGTAGTAAATTCTAGTTTTTCTTGATAATATTTTTAATGTGATGTGATTCTGTACTGAATCTTGTGGAGAAAAGACCCTTTCAGATCTCTGTCCTGCAGTCTTATTTGTTAAGAGAATGCCGTTCTAGACTTCTTGCTCTATTTTTAGCACTTTTAAGGACTCTCTTTTTATAACCTCTTTGAATAAATCTATTTTCCATCTCAGCAGCTTTTTGATCAAAATCATTTATTTCTTCGCAAACCCTTCTAAGTCGCATAAACTGGCCATAGGGTATGTTATCTTTAAGGTGTCTGGGATGGAAACTCTTAGCATGTAAAATAGTATTACGAGAAGTAGTCTTTCTAAAAATGGTAGTTTGTAAAAAGCCTGCATTATCTCTGAAAATTTCCAGATCCAGAAAACAAATCTTTTGCTTGTCAAATTTCAGAGACAATTTGATGTTTCTGTTAGTGCTATTAAAAAAAATTCATGGAAAGACATAAGTTCAGATTCAGATCCTGACCACAATAGAAACACATCATCTATGTACCTACCCCAATAGATTATCTTATCACAGAAAGGATGTTTGGAGGGATTAAATACAAAATCTTGTTCCCATTTACCCATATATGAACCTGCATAGGAGGGACTGTAACATGCTCCCATTGCACAGCCTTTTGCTTGTCTAAATAGACGATCTTGAAAAATAAAGATATTATTTAAAGTCCATCTTGTTAGATCTAGGAGAAAATGCACAGGAGGGTTTTGCGTTAGTAGTCTTTCACTCAAAAAATACTTTAATGCTTCTAACCCTTCTTCATGTACAATTGAGGTGTAAAGTGACTCTACATCCATAGTGGCCAATATTGTATTTCGCCCTATGTTTCCTAGTTCAGAGATCTTATTAAGGACCGCTGTGGTATCCTGTATATATGCTGGCAATGAAGGTAAAATGGGTTTAAGGAAATAATCAATATATTTGGAGACAGGTTCCGTAAGGCTATCAATCCCTGAAATTACTGGTCTCCCAGGGGGAGTTTCCAGGTTCTTATGTATTTTTGGGAGAAGATAAAAAGAAGCCAGTTTAGGATGCTCATTGAAGAGAAATTTACATTCATTATCAGAAATCCAGTTCTTATCTCTTGCTTCAGTCAAAATAATTTTTAATTCCATTTGCAATTTTTTTGTTGGATTAAACCTCAAAACTTCATAATATTCTGGATCGTTCAGTTGTCTGTTAGCTTCTTCTGTGTATTTATCTTTACCCCAGACAACAACAGCCCCACCTTTATCTGCCTTTTTGATCACCAAATCATCATCTTTCATTATTAATTCAAGTGCACATTGCTCCTGTTTTGACAAATTATGACACAAAGGCGTGCTTTTTCTCTGTTGATACAGTTTTTCAACTTCAAAATCAACTTTCTTAGTAAAGGTATTCAAAGTAGCATTAAATGTCACAGGACAAAAAGTCGATTTTGGTTTAAAAGGAGTCCCTTGTGGATCATTATCAGAGTCATTCAACAACACTGACGTACAACAGGTCATACTATACCAGGCCTTAAGATGTAAATTTCTGTAGAACCTGTAGAGATCAATCTTTGTATCAAATTCTCTGGATGAGTAGGTTGGAGCAAAAGAAAGGCCCTTAGATAGGACGTCAATGCAACTTTCAGGTAGAGGCTTTCCTGATATATTAATCACCGTGTCCCTTTGCGGCTCCTCAAAACAGGCTTGGTGACTTTTCCTTCTCCCTCTTCTAGTTGGTCTTTTCTTTTTGGTGTTCCTTGTTGTCTCTAGGTAGTCTTTCGTTGCTTTGCTCTTTGTTGCATCTCTCTGTGGTCTAAAAAATAGTCACCTTCCTCAGTAGTTGAATTGGAGCTTTGGTGCACTTCCTCATCACTGCTTGTAAGATTAAAAGAAACCGTCCTAGGTCTTATAGGAGATTGAGAAACCTCTCTCCGTCTGTGGAATTGGTTTTTCCATGTGTAGACATTGCCCCTTTTATAATCCATTTCATCTCTTTTAAATTTTCTAAGCTTCTCCTGTTTGAGCTTCTGAGTGAATTCCTTTAGATCTTCTTTCAGCTTAAGCTCTAGTTGGGTGATCTTTTCATGATCTTTATGCTGTGCAACACTCTTTTGTAGTTCCTCTATTTCATTTTTAAGGGCTTCTCTGTCTTTATTGGCCTCTTCTACAACCCCTGGCAATAATTATGGAATCACCGGCCTCGGAGGATGTTCATTCAGTTGTTTAATTTTGTAGAAAAATAGCAGATCACAGACATGACACAAAACTAAAGTCACTTCAAATGGCAACTTTCTGGCTTTAAGAAACACTATAAGAAATCAGGAAAAAAAGATTGTGGCAGTCAGTAACGGTTACTTTTTTAGACCAAGCAGAGGAAAAAAATAGGGAATCACTCAATTCTGAGGAAAAAATTATGGAATCACCCTGTAAATTTTCATCCCCCAAATTAACACCTGCATCAAATCAGATCTGCTCATTGACATTGACCCTATGCCAGAATTGAGTGATTCCATATTTTTTTTCCCTCTGGTTGGTCTAAAAAAGTAACTGTTACTGACTGCCACAATTTTTTTTTCCTGATTTCTTAATAGTGTTTCTTAAAGCCAGAAAGTTGCCATTTGAAATGACTTTAGTTTTGTGTCATGTCTGTGATCTGCTTTTTTTCTACAAAATTAAACAACTGAATGAACATCCTCCGAGGCCGGTGATTCCATAATTTTTGCCAGGGGTTGTATAAGTAACAGCATTAAATCAAAAGAGCACTTATTCAAAATGGCTTCCCATCTGTTGTTAAAGTCTGATTTGTCTACTCCCCCATAAGATGGAAATTTTCTTAGTCTCAGTCCTCTTGGAATTATATCTCTCCTCCAGTAGTCTGAAAGTGTAATCCCGTGTAGATCTAATTTTATGTCTTTGATCATTAAATTCTTAAGATCAACATAGTACCCAGTTTCCATCCCAGACACCTTAAAGATAACATACCCTATGGCCAGTTTATGCAACTTAGAAGGGTTTGCGATGAAATAAATGATTTTGATCAAAAAGCTGCTGAGATGGAAAATAGATTTATTTAAAGAGGTTATAAAAAGAGAGTCCTTAAAAGTGCTAAAAATAGAGCAAGAAGTCTAGAACGGCAGTCTCTTTTAACAAATAAGACTGCAGGAC
Organism: Thalassophryne amazonica; assembly: GCF_902500255.1. Taxonomy (NCBI): domain Eukaryota; kingdom Metazoa; phylum Chordata; class Actinopteri; order Batrachoidiformes; family Batrachoididae; genus Thalassophryne; species Thalassophryne amazonica. The sequence goes on from NC_047122.1 coordinate 36,431,690, forward strand.
AGAGATCTGAAAGGGTCTTTTTTTCCCACTAGATTCAGTACAGAATCACATCACATTAAAAATATTATCAAGAAAAACTGTAATTTACTACAGTGTGATGCTTCTCTGGGTAATGTGTTTTTGGAACCCCCTATATTCAGCTTTAAACGTGCGCCTACTTTGAGCGATAAACTTGTTCATAGCTACTTGCCAGCACCTTCAAAAACTACTTGGCTTTCAGTCAAACGGTGTGGCAGCTTTAAATGTGGTCAGTGTAACCATTGCTCTGTGGTTAAATGTAATACATTTTATGTTTGTTCTGCAAGCACTTAACAGCATTTTGTTTATTCAGTTGCAGTTAACAGGGTTCTCAGCAGGCTTTTTTCTCAGCATAATGGGATGGAAAAATCACCTTAAAAAAGCCGGGGGTTCTCAGATGCTTAGGTGTTCTCGTCCCCTAGGGCTTTTGCATTATGGAGATAATACTTATGAAATACAACATTTTATTAACTGTAAAACTACTTTTGTGATTTACAAATTAGAGTGTCCAGTCTGCAATGTGTTTTACATTGGCAGAACTAAACGCCGTTTACAGGATAGTCTCAGAGCATAAGTATGCCATAAGAACTAAAAATGACAATTATCCTATGGCTCATCATTTTAAGGATAAACATAATAGTGATCCTTCTATTTTAAGGGCTATTGGCATTGATCACATACCACAAACTATAAGAGGAGGCAATAGGATAAAACAGCTGAATCAACGTGAGACTTTTTGGATTTTTAGATTAAAAGCAACTATATACCCGGGTCTCAATGAAGATATAGAATATTGCCATTTCTTTTAATGAGTTTATTGTCCTAGTGATATGCAATGTATTTATATGTTTGACAGATTTTTGTATTGCTGGGCAGACACTAGGCGCATTGTTGGCCACTTTTTTTTTTTTCTCAGCTTTGAATACCCTTTATCTGACTTTGTTCTCATTGGTTAAGTGATGATCCAATTGTTCACACCTGCTGACCCACCTATTTTGAGGTTTTTAATTAAGACTTGTCTCAGAATGAGTGTTCACTTCCTGATGAAGGCTTCTAGCTGAAACACGTTGAAGTGCATTTTTTAATGACATTTAAACTTTTTTATTAGATGAGTGCCTTGGTATCTTTTCAATACTTTATATGATTTGGAATACTTTTGTGTTGCAGGGGTCATGGAGGTTGATGACATGACCAAGGAGGAGCTTCAGATGTGGATCAGGGAGAAGGTGAAGAACGCCACGATGGACTCTCCTGAAATGTTGAAGAAATGCAACGTGCTGCAGTCTCTTCTGAGAAGGCGAGAAAAAAAGGCTGCACATTTCCTGAAGCTCTGCCAGTGAGTTTTTGTCTGTTTCTTAAAAGGGAAGGAAATTATAGGTATAAAACTTTTTTTTTTCCCAAAAATAACTAGAGCTGGGCCGCAATTAAAAATGCTAATCGCATGATTTCCTTGATTGATCGCGATTAATCACATTATTATACGCAAAATCCAAAAATGAATTCAAAAGTAGTGTATAGCACAATTTTATTTTAAATGTTCTGCCATATGAACGAAAGTGCCATGTTTGTTCTGCTAGCACTTAACAACAGCATTTTGTTTATTCAGTTGCAGTTAACAGGGTTATGAGCAGGATTTTTTCTCAGCATAATGGGATGGAAAAGTCACCTTAAAAAGCCGGGGGTTCTCAGATGCTTAGGTGTTGTCGTCCCCTAGGGCTTTTGCATTATGGGCTTATAAAGGACCTTCTTTGTTAGTCTAAAAAATATACCAAAATTTAAAGTCCAGATGGAAGAAGAGAACATCTCTGCATTGCAAAATGTGAGGAAAGTGTTTCCAAAAACGGCACCAATTCAAGATTGAAGTTGCAGAGGAGACCTTCATCTGATTAAAAGTGCTGAGAGTCCAGCTCACCTCTCGTCTCTGTAAACTCACACCTGCTGCTACGTTTATAAGTAAAACAAAGGCTCTTTAAACAGTAGCTATTTTATTATTTTAAAACAATAAATGTCCATGGGTCATTATCATGTTAATGAAGAAATCATCTCACTTGAAACAACAACAGATGAGTTATGGTTTTAATTTACAGACAAACATAAAAGAATTCTAAAGAATCTTCTTTTTTCTTTTTCTTTCTTTTTTTTTTTTTACTTAAAACTATTTTAATTACAAGTTATTTAATGTAAGAAAAAAAAGATTTTCTTGAATAAACTGGTGGGTATAAATTAGCAGTTCTAATGTTCCTGACACACATCTACACTATTCTGTGTTTTGACCTGATGTCTTGATTCTTTTGGCTTTAAAGTAAAGGTGCGTTTACACATAACCAAGACGCATTACGAATGTCATTTTTCTGTCATTCGTGACACATTCCTGATATTCTTAATGTGACTTAACGCATCTGAATAGGTTTCTTAATAGTGCGTGTTGGTGCGTGATATTCTTGATATTTGTGGAGCATGTTTTTGCCTGTCAAAAAATCTTCCATGAATGTCACACACCACCCTCATTTCGTCTCACGTTGTGGAGGTCGCAACTGAGCGTATTGATCCGTCTTGATGAGTAGTGATCCTTAATAGAACGTGACAACGTTCGTAGTGGTTCCTGTGATGGTTCTTGGAGTCCAAACTGTCACGCGTTATTACGAAGGGACATGGAAACTGTCACATTTTGACACAACTTGTAACGTGGCATCGCATTTCACTGCGCGCCACGACAAATCAGTTTTCTGTCACGTGCGCACAATTAAACTCGGCTCCAAGTGTCATTCCACAGTTCCTGCTGAAGCTCCTCGGGACACTCCTGCAGGTGTTGCACCTGCTGTTGTAACAGATGAGCGGGAGAAGGAGTCTGAGCAACCAGAGGAGCGAGAGGAGACTCACGTGCAGCCAGACATCTCTGCACCTCCTCCAGTCCGGCAGAGGAAGAAGCGCGCGCACAATTAAACCCTGCTGTACCCCATTCAGTTTGATTGCTGACACCAAGTCAGCTAAAAGACTAATTTCAGTGCTCTTCTGCGCACTCCTGCAGATGTTCCACCTGCTGCATGTGCCTGATGTTTGGGAAAATGCATGAGACGAGAGCCGCATGAAGCCACACATCTGGCTCTGTCCGTCTCCTCCTCTCTGCGCCATTCCATGGCACAGAGCCCAACTACGCATGCAGTCACAAAGTTCTTCTGAAAAACTGGAGCGATCTGAATTCGGTTGGATGAATGTGTGTGTGTGTGTGTGTGTGTGTGTGTGTGTGTGTGGAGACAATTCACCTCGTTCACAACGTGACAGAACTTAACGATGCGCTGTTACACGCAAAAGCGCACAACAACATGGAACACTATTCTTGACCGTGCGTAATGGTTCCTGATAATTCTCCAGCAACACGTGCCATTAATCGTAACGTGTGGTAACAGGTTGCAGCAGTTCCTGAGGACAGCTGACGCCTCTGCCCCGAATAATCACATTCGTGATCAGCAGCCAAGAATGTGTACTTCGTGGCATTCGTGACTTGTCGTCGTTATGTGTAAACGCAGCATAAGGCTGTAACAACGATTAATAAAAAAAAAACTATGGCTTTCCTTCACACAGTTTGGTGCTCAAAATGCAGGCAATAGTGTTTCAGAGGGTAAAATTTTAAAATCTTCCGGGGGAAGCTGGTCCTGGTCTCCCCTGTCCTGCAGCACTCGATGCTCAGCTTGCTGCAAGGAGAACTTTAGCAGCTGCAGAGAAGTTTTCATCCAGCACTCGGTGCGCAGCTCACTGCAAGGAGAACTTTAGCGGCTGTAGGAGAACTTTCCCCCCAGCACTCGGTGCAGGGCACACTGCTGGAGAAGTTTAGCGGCTTTGGTTCTGTCGACTACGCCGTCTGGAAGCACTTTAAAATTAAAATGACCATGTAAATGTTCCGTGCCCTTCTCCATGTCTGCGGTAGCAGTCAGCGACAGACTTGCAAAAAAAAAAAAAAAAACCTGCGCTAATGTGCGATTAAAAAAAATTGCCGGTGTTAAATAATTAATGCGTTAATGCGATAATAACGTGTTAACTTGCCCAGCCCTAAAAATACCAATGATGTCTTTTAAAAGTCAATTGTGTGTGTGTGTGTGCGTGCATAAATTAAATTTCAAGTTATTCAACTTACAGGGCGCCAAATCACGACAATGTCGCCTCAAGGTGCTTCACAGAAATCAACTCAAAAAACAAAACAAAATGGACCAAAAGATCAAAGAGCACAATTAAAAGATTAAAAGTGCAATAAAAGAGTAAAAAAGTATAAATAAATAAATACATGAATAAAAAGCATAATAACACAATATGCTAATCATATAAAAGAGAAAACAAATGTGTTCAATCTGGACTTGAAAATCTCCACAGAGTCCGACTGCCTCACTGACGCAGAGAGATCATTCCACAGAACAAGGGCATGATAACAGAAAGCTCTATGACCCACAGAATTTTTATTCCCCCTGGGGACACAAAGTAATCCTGCCTCCTGTAAACGCTGAGCCCGGGCGGTACATAGGGTTTAAGTAGATCAGCTAAACAGGGTGGTGCCAGCCATAAATATGGATTTACACACACTCTGGAGCTCTTCAACAATGTTGTATTACAGCATTTGCTCAGAAGACGTTTTCTGAGCTTCCCATTTGTACATGAGCAACACAACACACTCAGGCGTTATCTTTACTGATAAGACCATACCAGGAGTCTCCTTATGGCTGGTCTCTGAGCAAACTGAGTTTTTCTATTCCTTATATGGTCATCTCATTCTACAGGGCCAAAAAAAGTAGTAACATTACACAGGACCCACTGCACCAGCATAGGGTCTGACAGTGGGCCCAAGGGTTTCATCCCAATACCTAATCGCAGTCAGGGTGCCATTGTCTTGCCTGAATGGTCTGTGCGTCCTTCCAGGGATATGCTTCCCCATACCAGCACTGACCCACCACCAAACCGGTCATGCTGAATGATCTTGCAGACAGCATAATGTTCTCCATGGTGTCTCCAGACCTTTATACATCTGTCATCTGTCACGTGTGCTCAAGTTGAACCTGCTCTCCTCTGTGAAAAGCACAGGTTGGACCTGCCAATTCTGGTGTTCTATGGCAAGTGCCGGTCGAGCTCCACGGTGTTGTTAATTTCATTGAGACCAAAGCAGCTGAAACTGATTAACAATCCCTCTGCTACTTAACTGACCAGATCAATATCCCAGACTTGAATTGACTTGATGCTTAAAAAAAAAGTGTTCCTTTTATAATTGTTTTTCATATATATATATACATATATACATATAC